>NW_015548264.1:1821968-1832924 GCF_001515605.1 Sinocyclocheilus anshuiensis
ATGTTGAGGGGGGGGGGGGGGAAGGTTTAAAGAAACGACGTCATTGAGCATATATTACTATTAATATACTAATCTTGACTTTCTTAATGTAATATAAAAAGACATTTTAAGATAAATGTAGAAAAATATATATTTCTGTTTATTATTACCATTATTATGTATGAATATATATTATGTCCAACACAAATAAAAACATTTAAAATAAAAAAAATTAATACTTTTTTTTTTATCATCTTGCATAACCTTTGGACTTTTGTCATTGACTAGATAGGTAGAGATTAACTAAAAATAACACTTAAAAATAACCATGGTAGCATTAATAACAATTGCAATAGTTACTACAGTTGTTGTAATTATTGCTGTCTTAACTAGGCAATACAGCCAGACTTGACTGATTTTAGACGTTTAAAGTCGTGCTTTCTCTACTGCAGACGAGGCATCGATCAGGAGCTCTCAGATGTGCTGAATGAACTGTGGAAGCTGGATGTGAACCGCATGAAACCTGGAAAAGACTATAAAATCAACCTACAGGTAGGTGGTTGGGAGAGGAGGCATGTTTATGAAGAATACATATATGAATAAGTAAATGCATTGTAATATATTCCACATACGTGATTGCAGGTGACTTTATCAATCAGTCGTTTATAGTGCATTTTTTTCTCACAGGGGAAGGCTGGCTTTGTAGCTGAAGGCAGTAATAATGCCAGGGACAGCGCTAGAGCTCCTCTTTTCTCCTATGTCGATGAAAAGAAGCTCAAAAGCATGGATACTTACGCCCGTAAGTAGCTATAGGCCATTTCTATACTAACATGTAATAACATAGCATGTTTAATAGCATGTTTTTAATTGCATCCTTATACTTTAATGTACTAAAATATTAGTTTTTTAGTTTTCATTAATTACTGATGTGATGCAATGTATGGCAAGAGTGTTTAGACAGCTGTTTTATTTACTTTGTCTCTTCTCAGACTTCCTAAATCTGCTTGACAATTATGAGATGTCTACAGGAGTGACTGAGCATGTGACAAAAGAGGAGCTTCAGGAAAATCACCTTTTCCTGGATGCTATGCTCAAGACAGAGGTCATGAAGGTATCTAATAGCTCACCGATCACTGTTTTTGCCTTGTTATTTAGTAATGTCATGTTTGCACATGTAGAAATGTAGCAACTTAAAGAATTTTAAGTATGTCTACTATTGACTGTGTGACTGACTGAGGTTCCTGACCAGAGTTGGAAAGTAACTAATGCTAAAACTACAAAAAAATGTCGCTGTTTTAAATAATATTTCAGATTTTATGAATATTCATACTAAAGTAAACACTTGTTAAAGCACATTTTTTATATTTATTTATTTATTAAATGTGACATTTATTTATTTATTAACTTGCAAAATGTGGTTTAATGGGAATGGATGGTTTGGATGGGAAGTGGATAGTGAATATGGGAATGTGAGACAAATGTGCAAATGAGCTTTGTAGTACAGGGATGTTGGTTCAAGGAGGAGACTATTACAATAATGTGTAAAGATGACATTCTGCAAATACATGCAAAAACTGTACAAGTGAAGAGAAATATTATATTCTTTCCGTCCTGTTCTGACAGGTTTTGTCTTTGCAGTGTGCCCACAGGTTTTTAGTGTGCAAAGGTCTAGCTCAGTCAGATCCGGCTCAGTTTAAGAGCCAGCTCTATGACATCTGGTTTAAGCTCTATCGCAGGGACAAAAATGGAGGGTGAGTTATAATCCTCCTTTGAACGGGCTGGCATACATCACATAACCTGAACTGGGTTTGTTATATTAGTAACTGACATACAAGATGTTAAAATCCTTTACCATCTTATTGCTTAAAGCCTATGTACTGATTTACATGCTTAGCATTTATACATTAAGAGGTTTTTATTGATCGGCCATCTTCCACTTGTCTCTGAGGCAGTGAAGATTCCTGTGGATTTGAGCATGTTTTTGTTGGTGAAACCAAATATGGTAAAGAGATCATGGGCCTCCACAACTGGGTCCAGTTTTACCACCAGGAGAAACACAATCATGTGGACTACAAAGGATACAAGGCCAGAAATAACAAGGACACGGTATTTCATCATTTTAAATTCATTTGCTAAGGGAAATATAATATGACCAAATTAATATAGCTTTGTTTGCATTACTTCCAATGTTTACATTTGGTTCAATTTCACAGCCGGACGAGGACGATCACGTCTTGAACCTGCAGTTTAGCTGGAATGGCCTGGTGAAGCCGGTGGGTAGTTGTTTCATTGGCGTCAGCCCAGAGTTCGAGGTGGCTCTCTTTACTATTGTCTTCTGTCTGTCTGATGAGCGTGTGACCAAGGTTACAGTGAAGGTAGATGAGTATCTCCTTGAGATTGTGGTGTATAGATTTGGGTGCTCCATTGGAACTTCATATCCCAAAATGATCAGCAGCAACAACCGGGATTTCTAGATCTTACCTGGCACGATTTGGAAAAAAAGAGGCTAACTTGGACAAAATGGGATTGATAATCCAAAAATCACTATTACAGCTTGAGGTTCTTAAATTCTTAAACTTGAACTATTAGTGGGAAATATATGTGACCAATGTTTTAAAACTTTGTCAGATTACAAATTATCTGTCCAATTTTGTAAGGAATTTAGTTTGTACTGCTATAAAATTCTGCATAATGATAGTTATGTGCCAAAAAATTGAAACTCATCAGTTTGCAGTCAGGCCCTTAAAGTTGGTTGATCCTTAAATTGCTTAGAAATGTGTGATTAGCCTATAAACTATATAAACAGCTATTTTGCATTAGATGCACTAAGGTTAATTTCAAAGAATATACACATTTTTACTGTTTTTTAATGCTATGCTAACAGTGATTTATGCATAGACGTTTTGCATAGACCCAATCTAACTGCTGCAAGCTTTTAGAAATCATGTTCTTTTTTTGTTAATCGAGCAAGTTACAAATCAGAAATGAAACACTTATTTGTATTTTATTTTATGAGGCTTAAGCCATCCACACTCATTGTCAATGGAGTGTACTTTTTGAATGACTTGGGCGCTCATCTGCACTAGACGGAGTGGAATGTGGAAAATGGGACTTCATAGATGAAGAATATCACATCCTGGGAACTGTAATGCATAAAATTAATCTGCACATTAATAATTTATCTTATATATATATGTGTGTGTGTGTAAACGATACTTTGTATACTTTAATGTATGTGCTAAAACACTGCTGTTACAGTATGTGCCTTTATGTTTGTTACAATAAAGACCTTTTTCATTCATACAGTATAACATCTTGATGTATTTGTTTATTAATAGCTTTATTTATTGTTTATTCCAGTGCTTAATTCCACATTTAAAATGATTTCTTATTAGTCATTTCTGCAAGAGCTTTTGTAGATTGTTAATTAGTAATTGTAGAAAAGCAGTCTTTGAGTCTTTCAAGTTAAGATGCATATGCATCTTTTCCAAAATTAAATTACTGCTTTAATTCAATATATTTGATAACACTGGGGTTGATGAGCAAAAAAAACATACATTCAAATATAAGCAAAACATTTTGATTTGCATTTCTACTGCAAATTGTAATATCTCGTGGTCAAAGAAAAATATAACCTTTTAAAAGGTTTACAGCATGAGATCAAGACAGCAGATCACATGAAACAAAAAAAGAACACTATAAAACCCATTACTTGTACGATACAATGCTAAATGAATAAAGTGTAACATTAGGAGCAATTATTAATCAGAAGAAATTAAAACAGAAATGATGCGAGACTTGAAACTGTGATTCCAGCAAACCTTTTTGGCTCTGTTTTGTGTCATTGCAGGTGTCTGTATCTGATTAATTTATTTCCAGGACTTCCTGGTGGTCTTGGTTGTCTTAGTTCCTCTTTGATGGTCAATAACGCGGTTCCTCAGAACATTGATGTCATACTTCTGCCTCTTTAACTTTTCTGCCAGCTCAAACTTCTCAGCATACAGTTGACTGAGCCACTTCCAAAGGTCAAGGGCTTTATCACCAAGCTTCTCCTGGTTGAGATGATCGATGTTGAGCAGTTTGCGACGCTCCATCAGACATTTGGTCTTCTTCTCGCGCTCCGTCATCCTCTTGCCCTTCTTCTGATCGACCTTCTGCAGGTAGCCACCGTAGCCCTTGTTAGAAAGGATCTTCTTTTTCCTGGCATCCTCCTCAGCTCGCAGTTTGGCGGCCTCCTCTTCACGCCGTGCTCTTTCCTCGGCAAATCGCGTCTGCCTCTCGCGATCACGCTCTGCTCTGATGCGCAGCTGGTCAGCACGATCAGCCCGACGCCGCTCAATGCGGTCCTTCAAAGCCACGAGGTCATCCTCTTCCTTCTGCCTGGTGGAGAAGTGCAGCTGAATGAGACTCTGCAATTCATTGAAGTCCTTCTCTGCACGCTTCCGGTGGATGTCATCAAAGTCCACCTTCTCTCCTTCAGGCAGCTTTGGTGCCATAATGTTGGGAACAAACATCTTGGGCTTTGGTTTGGTTTCCTCCTCTGCCTCTTTCTCATCTTTCTCATCCTCTATCTCCTCAGTTTTATCTTCTTCAGCCTCTTCTTCAACCTCCTCTTCAGCCTCCTCCTCTTCCTCTTCATTCACCTCCTCCTGTTCTTCCTCAAACTCCTCCACAAACTCCTCTGTGTCACACATGGTGCTCTTTCTGAGTGTTTTGCGAAGAGGGGATCACTGAGGTATGACTGTACAGCTGGTGGTAAAGATCCTGAATGGACTGAGATGATCTCCATGGACGCCTGGTGGTTTTATAGGGGCCTCCCTCCCCATGTGACATTTACTAAGTGGCTGTTGGGTTAGTTTTTTTAACAGATGGACCTAGGATCTATTTTCTACCTTGTAGGGCCTTGTCTTGTCCTATACTCAGACCCTGACCTCTAACCTCTGACTCTGCCACCCTAAAACCTTTGTGGTGTGAGGAGCCTATTTCAGACTCAAAACAGATGCACCCTCACACTTGTGCATTGGTAGGGATCCTCTTTCACACCATGTTTGATTAGATTAACTAACTATTTAGGCATTGATTTAATTGGATAGCACCAATAGTTTCATTCTATCCATTGCTTCGAGTATAAACAATGTCTTTGTGTCATTTATGGGTTCACAGTACTCTCATTAATTCCATTTCTATTTCAGCATTCCAAAATGACGCAGAGAATTTTGTACCCCACCCCTGAGACAATGAATGGAACCCGATGATGGAAGACAGAGAGATAACAGACAAAGACAGACAAGTGTTTAGTGGCGTCTATACAACTATTTATGTATTAACATTTCAGCTGGCTGACTCTACCATTGGAATCCTATAGAACAACCGCCATTAATTTGGTTAAAAAAACACTGAGTCATGCCAATTTCCTATTTGATATGTAATGTGGGTGAAAAGCCTTTAAAATAAAGTGTGTGTGTGTGTATGTATGTATGCATGTATATATAATATATATATATATATATATATATATATATATTTTTTTTTTAGGATTGTGAAGGAATTTAAGTTTCTCTACAGGTCTAATTCTTCCAAGACAACCAGATAACACTGCGACATCAGTATGTCTCCACCTTATTAATGCTGGTTTTAGTGTTACATCATTGTGAACTCATAAAAAGTGCACTTATATGCACTTAAGTAGCTGTGTCTGTTTTACACATAATCAGTGTGACTTGCTCTTATGTCCTTTAGTAAATTCCTCCTTAATAATAGTCAGGATGAGCGATGAGTTATACCTCAAGAATGAAGGATAATTATGTCCCTCTTCCTCCCTTGTTTGTTTATAAATAGTCTTTATGGTCTCACTGTACCCATGTACTGAGGGGTGCAAGCATGTTTGTGAGTGACAGGTGGAGGTCTTATTTAAACCAGATTCCTGATTGGACAGATGAAGCAAGGGACAGCTGCATCTAACAATAGGGGTCCAGTGTTTGGGACGATTGACAGCATCCCCAAATAACCAATCATTTGGTAGCAATTTTTCCTCTGTAGTATATAGCCTACACAATCATCATCATCAAACTTGGTCCAAAGGAGGTCCAAAATCAGACAACGGACAAAATAAACAAACAAATAATAATACACAAAAAACTACAGTATCACATATTTAAAAATTAAAACGCCATTTATATTTTAAAAAGAAATAGATTAAAATTGTATGTATGTATCAGAAATATTTCTCGCTCTTTACTATACAAGTAATCGCTAGGCGTGTTTCCGTGATTTCACCAAGTAACGTACAACATGTTCCTGGATCAACCGTTTAACGTTACATCGACACTAAATTCCTTGTGTTTTGTACTTTTGTAACGTTACTTACGTTCTCTTGAGTGTACTAATTGTACTCGGAGATTAAAATGTATAATCCAGCATTAAATGCTTTTTGAATTTTCAAATAGATTATTCTAGAGAACGGGTTGGAAATGCAATCAGAAAGCAACAACTAAAAATGCTCATGCCATACACAGCATATTCTACTCCAACCTGCCACGAGAACTACTGGTCTTTTTCTTGATTATACGTTAGTTTAAAGACTTTTTAGATCTATTACATCATGTGCTCCTAAACAGACGATGAAGCATCCCTTCGATAGCTCAGTTGGTAGAGCGGAGGACTGTAGCGTAGCATCACTGTAATCCTTAGGTCGCTGGTTCGAATCCGGCTCGAAGGACAATTTTTATAACTGTTAAATCTGATGTAATATGATGTTATGATGTTTCACGTGGTCACGTGTGTATGACCGCTGTCGGGTTGTCTTAAAATAGGTGTGGTTTGTAATTAAAACACACATGATTTGCAGGAAGCATGGTGTGGCTGTGAGTCTGTCTGCAGTGAATCCATTAGCCCACAAACACTGAAAGAAACCCACATAAAGGACGAATATGACAGATTCTTATTTCTCTCTTTACTTTTATAATTCATTTTTCCAAAGTATCTTTTTGACTTTTTAATCACTTGAATTGCCGCTTCTGAATCCATTTGTCCTGTCTGCATTACCGTGATCTGAGTTTTTTGCTGCTTCAGCTGCTCGACAGATATGCTTTCACTAGCGTCAGCCCCGTTAAGCAGTCGTTCTTTCATTCGAGCGTCTGTTAAACTAAACACCAGTTTGTCTCTTATCATATCATTTTCACTTTGTCCAAACTCACAGTCTTTTGATTTTTGACGTAGCTCTGTAACAAATTTATCCACTGACGATCCATCGGCCATCTGGTGTGATCAACATTGATGTCGTTCAAACACAATATTTTTCTGTGGGCTGCAGTACTGTTTAAAAGCTTGCAGAATCTCTTGCATAGTACTGTATAAAAGCTTGCAGAATCTCTTGCATAGTATATGATTTTCCGTGTCTTCATAATCAATCGTGAGAGTGTTATAAACGTCCAGTGCCTCTTCACTTCACCCATGTGAAGCAAAATCGCTATTTTAACATTCTCATCCTTTTCATCAGACCCAGTTGCCGTCATATACAATGAAAATCTTTGCTCCCACCTCCGCCAATTCTCTGCAATATTGCCTGAAAGTATTAGAGGCGACGGCGGCTTAAATTGCTCCATCTAGCCCGTTTTTGTGCGGTTTATTCGTTTGCGCCGGGAATCCCTCATCCAGCACTTATTTACATCCTTATTGCACTGTTGAACTGCCACTTCTGACACCATGTCATATTATACTATACTATGATTCAAGAATATGCATCTGTTTTTACGGGGCTTGGTGCGTTTCCTGGTGTTTACCACATTCATGTTGATCCAAATATAACTCCAATAGTGAATGATTTGCAGGAAGCATGGTGTGGCTGTGAGTCTGTCTGCAGTGAATCCATTAGCCCACAAACACTGAAAGAAACCCACATAAAGGACGAAAATGACACTATAAGCCGTTAATAGTTTGCATTCTCAAACTGCAGTCTAACATGCAATGAGTCATGTTTTAGTAAGAAAGCATATAGATGTAAATAAAGCTTTTCATTACTTCAAAAGATTATATAAAGTGAACTAAAACGATTTTTCCTCAGTTAAAATAGATGGGTAGCCTACCTACCATTATGTTTAAAGTTTACCGGCCTACATCAAAATAGTAAGTGTCTTTAAGGCATTCTGAAATAATAAGTTTAATAAAGGCCTAATCATGAAAATTTGTTTTAACTGTATTATATTATATACGTTCCCACATGTGGAATTAATTTTGTTACCACAGGTGAAACTTTAACATTTGAGTAAGCAAATCGCACGAACAGCGACGTCGTGTGGACATAGACGGACTTTATGATTCTGTGACAAACAGATTTTTTTTTACCTCTTCTTTCATTTCACGAGGGAGAGTAATTTAGCGGACACTTTCAGTCAGATGATTCTTCTTTATGACAGAGAAAAGAGGTGGCTTTGCAGTTTAATTTATTATGTAATGAAATGGACTGTCACTTAATTACGCAACACGACAGATGTGCCTCGTGCGATCAACTGTTTATGGTTTATGCATGTGCAATTTTTTAACATGCAGGAAAAAATTATTTCATATCTGTCCACTCATTATCGTTCACGGACTGAGGTTACTAATACAAATAAATAAATAATTATATTGTAGACGTCACGTCTTACGTAGCGTGGGGGTGTGGCCAAACAATTCATCCATTTGAGTCACTGCTAATGTCCTTTTGTAGTGTAAACAAACATTTCTACCGTTTCGCTAAACTTTAATATTATGTTTTTTTGTCCTTGGGTTACTGACAATGTATCTGAACAGCTAACGTTTGCGCGTTCCACTCTGTCTTTGTGTTTTAGGTAAGCAGTCAATATTGTAATGTTTTTAAGTAGCATATTAAGTCTCATTGCTTAATACAGCCCTCAAAATTACTTTGACAAAATTGTTACAAAATTACTTACTTAATTCACCCTAAAAATAGTACCAGTGTCTTCGCATTACATAACAAAACCAAGGAGCATTTGTTGGAAAATAAATAGCATAAACAAACAAGTGTGTTAGAGTTTAGGTTGTAAATCAGTACATTGATTGCTTAACATTAAGTTTAAAACAGTGTTTGGACCATAATCAGTGTTTTGGATATTTTGTGATTGTCAGACGTTATAGTTAATGTGGTGAACTGTGATTAGACCTTTGCTTGAACTTGAGTAAAACTGTCTTTAAAAAATCCACTTAAAATAACGTTAACACCAGATAGTTACAGGTATTTGCAAAATAGTTAAAAGGGTTAGTTTTCAGAAAAGTTCATAAATATGGGGTTTAACGCTCAAATTTGATCTTACAATTTCATATATATATATATAAATTATTTATGCATTTCTTTTTATATTTCTATTAGTAAAAATATATATAATTTATTTATATATTTATTTGTTTATATACAGGTCATCAGCTATGCCGTTTAGTGGAATCGGCATTAGTCACCAAAAAAATTTCAGCAGACTGCGTGACAGAACAGCATCCCGTAAGTAAATGAGCGAGACAACATTTACATTTACTTTATTAAACAAGCACAATGTGAGAGGATGAGAAACACTGTGGTGAATTATAGTTTCATATAGTTTACAGCAATGGAGAGACACCCAGATAGAGAGGAGGAGTAAACGGGGACTGAGAAGGTGTACAAGACAGATGTCAATCTGAAAAGAGAGAGATCACATACATTTGTGGTAGAGGCAGAGAGAGAACGAGCAAGCAAAGAAGAAATCAAGAAAAACGCAGTGCAAGCAAGCAGCCCGAGGAGAGGCTTAGTAGTGTTACTACATGGACAGTCTACAAATGCTTTAAAATGTTTTCATAAAGAAGAGAGTAAAATTGATCCACAATAATTCTTTATATCAAAAATATATCAATGGGTCTATAACTACATGAAATAGAGAAAGCACATACAATATTAAATATTTACATTTTGTATGTGAGTATTTGTCAAATCCTTATATACACAAAAATGTAGTCCCAAACAGTTCAAACATGAACCCAACGTTGACAGAACATTGCAGCTGTGCAGATCACAGAGCCACAACGTAATTCCAATGTTGTCAGGATGTTGGTGACCACTTGGGTGAAGTCCCTGTGATAATGTACGGTCTGATTGTTTTGAAGTGCTATGTGTTGATGTGCTTATAGAGAATCATGCACTCCCATCAATCGCTCCCATCAGTGGGATTTTGGTTTCCTCTGTAAAAATGCGAAACGTAACAACTCGGAAAAGGTGAAAAAAATAAAAATAAAAATCAGGCCTCTGCGAAGTCGTGCTGACCACTTTGCATCGACCATTTCTGAAAAACACAAGAAAATGCAAATGATGCTTCATGAAGTATAAGAATGTGAGAGAAAGAAAAACAGAAACACTTGAAAAAATGTTATTTGAATAATTTTATTACATTCATTTATTCTTTTCTCAATATAAATTTGATATGGCATAATTAATTATAAATTCAATGAAAATGTAAAATACATATCAAAAGTTTGGGATCAGTAAGATATATTATTATTTAAATTTAAAATAATGGCTTTCTACTTTAATATACTATAAAATATAATTTATTTCTGTGATGCAAAGCTGAATTTTCATCAGCCATTACTCTGGTCTTCAGTGTCACATGATCCTTCAGAAATTATACTAATATACTGATTTATTATCAATGTTGGAAACAGTTGTGCTGCTTAATAATTTTTTGGAACCTGTGTTACTTTTTCAAGATTTTTGATGAACAAAATTCATCAAATTCTCATATTCTCTGTCATATAGCATTTATTCAAAATAGAAATGTTTTCCACCAATATATGTGACCCTCGACCACAAAACCAGTAATAAGTAGCACAGGTATATTTGTAGCAATAGCCAAAATATATTGTATAGGTCAAAATTACTGATTTTTATTTTATGCCAAAAATCATTAGGATATTAAGTAAAGATCATGTTCCATGAAGATATTTTGACATTTT
>NW_015548264.1:1833941-1855470 GCF_001515605.1 Sinocyclocheilus anshuiensis
TATTATTTTGACACACACACATTTTTTTTTCCCACACAACTAATGACATACCTGATGTTTAAGAGCTGCTCTGCCTCTGGACTTTTGAGCCTGTGGCAGGACCAGACTCCTCGCTGTGTCGTTTTCCAAATGTCTGGAAGGTGCTGCTGTGTAGCCCTCGTCCTGACAATGACATGTACAAATTATAATGCTGACTTTAAAATCTGTATGACATTAGACTGCCCTCTGCTTAAATGTGGAGGTCATTACCTGGCTGTACAGCAGGACCAGATATCTGCTGGGATTCTTGCCTGTAGCACATTGTGCTACTAGTGTTGCCTGAAAAACCTGCAAGATAAACAATCATGACATGTTTTGCATATAGAAAAATAACAATACTGCTGAGATTTAATGACAGATTGCTGATAATTGCAGATATAGATATTGATGTGTCATTGGCATAGCATTTGTACCTTGAAGTGGCATGCTGCTGCTTGTTTGGTGGTCTCCTTGTGAGTAAAGCATCGTTCTGCCATGCCATTCACCTTGAGAATAGCCTGAGATGAATTAAAGAAAATCTATCAGATATAGTAGTGTGTATGTTATAATTAGTTAATTCACAATTTAATTTTTCATTTTTTAATTGAAATTAAAATGAACAGACATGCCTAATATAGTGTAGCATGTATAAAATATAGGGAAGTTAGGGAGTGTCCAAACCTGAAGGTCCATTGACTTCTTTGGTCACATCTCCTGTTTGGAATCCCTTTATGGTTGTGGAATTCTCACTATTGCCATTAGGGTTGGATGGCACCATTGCCAGCAGTCCTGTAGGGAGAGAGGCATCAGTCAGAGAAGAACACAAACTTGTTCCATCCAGATTCTCTGCTAATCCAGGCATCCAATCATACCCAATTTACAAAACTCCTTTCAAAAATCAGCCCTCAATAGAAGCCAAAAGCCTATAAGTAGTTTATAAGGATTAATCACATTTACATCATTATTTTTTTGTAGGTATAAGTCCTTATCTGTCAAGAAATGTTGCAGGCAACATATTCAGAGAGTGATGTATGGTTTAGTGTGGCATTTTCTTTTCCCTTAGTCTTTGTCTTACCCAGGCCACGGTAGCAGGACAGTTGCTGGTAGATCTGTTTCATACGCTCTATGTTGAGGCGGCTTGCCTCGGCGTGAAGCACCATGGGTTTGGGGTAGTGTACACCAATTATACATTTGGCTGCTTTCTGGACGCTTTCAGGTGCATTCCAGGGGTCGTAGATATACTTTGCTGGGAAACCCCTTAACACTGGCAAATATCGCCTTCAACAGATAAAAGAGAGTAGATTTTATACATATGGGTCAAAGTTGAGATGTCCCATTTTGGTGGCCACATCAAATTACATTTACAAAAGTGATTTTAACGCATGTTAAATGCAAGTGAAAGTATCTACTTTAATGTTTCAATGTTTTTAAAGGTATTTTTAATAATCATTTAAATGTTCTTTGTTTTCGCTGTACAGTTGCAACTCACCGTATGTAGTCTCCGTTGGGGTCAGTGCGGTGGCCGAAGCCCACGGGACAGTAGCAGTGGAAGAACTGCTGGAAGAAAGAGCTACAGGACAGCCACATCCAGCTTCCTGCATTCGCGCTCCAGTCTGCATCCAGCAACAGCTCCTCGAAAACCTGTGAAGACACATGCATGTGAGTACTGCCACTGAAGGTCTGTCATATTAGTAAAATCACAATCATGAGCTCCTCATACTTTCATGCCCTCCTCCCAGCTGATCCACAGGTCTCCGCGGGTAAGGAAACAAGCGACTGCGTGTCGGGCCAGATGGTGGATCCAGCCCTCTTGTCTCAGTTGGGTCATGATGGCATCAATCCAGGGGAAACCCGTCCTGCCCTCAGCCCACTTGGCCAAAGCCTCTGGGTTTTTGTCCCACGGGATCTGCACACAAATAGGATTGCCTTCCATCTTGTCAAAGCGTGGGTTGTTGGTGGCAGCCGTGTAGAAGAATTCACGCCACAGTAATTGGCCATAGAGGGACAGAGGAGGTGAGCTGTTCTTTTTGACCTGTGGGGGAAAAGTTATCATTCAGCTAACTCTCTACATGTTCCCCGAGTCCGTTTAACATTAGCAACGTCATTTGAAGTACAGTGACATACAGATATGATAACATGCTGACCTTTCTGTAGAGGTCTGTGAGTTTGAAGTAGAAAAGTCGACAGGAGAGGCAGCCGAATCTTAAATATGGACTGAGGCCAGTGGGACTGGCCAACAGCGAATTGGCATTCATTCTTGGACGCTCAAAGTTGGCCACCCAAGCCTAGAACAAAAAAGTTGGTTATGAAAGAATCATTAATTTACTGCGCTCGTCAATAAGGATGGCCAGTGGTCAGCTTGACTTACAAACTTCTTGTTTTCTGTATTTTGTTGAACAAGTTATTTAAATGGTAAACATACACCACGGCTGAAAAGATTGGGGTAATGGAAAGCTTATTTATTCAGCTTTCAGATTGTGCAGAATCGTATGGTTTTGTTGTCCAGGGTCACATATGTCTTTACTATCACTTTTTATCAATTTAACATACCCTTGCTGAATTAAAGTATTAATTTCTTTCAAAAAAAGAAAGCAAAAATTTAACTGACACCAAACCTTTGTACAGTAGTGTCTATTGTTACAAATATTGTTACTGTTTTCAACATATACAGTAGAACAAAAAAGTTGGTTATGAAAGAATCATTAATTTACTGCGCTCGTCAATAAGGATGGCCAGTGGTCAGCTTGACTTACAAACTTCTTGTTTTCTGTATTTTGTTGAACAAGTTATTTAAATGGTAAACATACACCACGGCTGAAAAGATTGGGGTTGGTGTGATTTTTAATGTATTTGAAAGAAGTCTCTTATGCTCACAGAAGCTGCATTTATTTGATCCAAAATACAGTAAAAACAGTAATATTGTTGTCTTTACTGTCACTTTTGATCAATTTAATGCATTCTTGCTGATTAAAAGTAGGGAAAAAAATAATTAATTAAATAAAAAATGACACCAAAATCTGAATGTTAGTGTAGATGGTGAGGATTTTTTGAAAGAATATGAATATATTCATATGAATATGAATATAATATATCATATATAAGAATATATGATAATCTTGAAAGCATCAGTTAAAATGGGTCTGATTATTATCAACTCACTAAATGTCATTGTTTTCTGAATTTTTATAGTTTTAGTTATATTTATAACATTTCAATTCACAGCTGTAAATGTGTGATTCATGGAGTGTCTCCAACCTTCCTCTCCAGGTGCCTCTCCAGACGAGTGAGGGCCTCTGTTTCTCCTCCAGGCCACACAGCTGAGGACAGACCTTCTGTGTCAAAGCCTGTTCCAGAAAAACAATTCATCAACAATTACCATTTTTACAGGGTAAACACAGTAAAGGAAAGACAGTTTGACTGATTGCGGTTTAAGGATGTATTGCATACTTCATGTAGGTGAGTAGTTTAGTATGCTACACATTTCAGTTTTGAAGCTATTTTTTGAAAGACAGCAGACTAACCAAGCTCTTCCAAAGAAGGAACACCGAACTTCTCATCGTGGTCTTCAGAGACCGGCGTGGTGCACAGCCCCATGACTTCTGCTGTGATGGTCTCTGCCGGGGTCTCCACCGCCTCCATCCTGCTGATGAGGGTCTGGAAGCGCTTGTACGTGAGCGGAGACTGGCCTCCATTCAGCTCGATGATCCTGAGAGACGACAATCCACCAGTGAGTAAGATAAAGAATATCAGTTACAGTTGACTCTGCCTTAAAAATGTTACCAACTGTTGCCATCCACCACATCAGACAAGCTTTTGATCTTTTCTAATGTCAGTCTATGGTAGTCCTGTGTGTTTGAATAGGGTTTGAGTACAGACAGAAATTTATAGAGTTTTTATCCTAAAGTTTTTATCCTGTTTCCAAATTCTTTGATAAATCTTGATAAAAGTATTATTAAGAACACCTACATTTACTCCAAGGTAAATTAATGTTTTAAATTGGCATAATGATTTAGGAAAGTGCTGTAAAGCAAGCAGTGGCATTCAAGGGGGCAGAGCTTAGCAAAAGGTCAGTTACAACAAATTAATTATAGACCAAAAGTTTCACCAAAATTGAATGGATTTAGAAGTACTTACTTGTCCAGATCGTAGAGCGTGTGAGAGATGCGAACTATCACCTCCACACCTGCCTCATTGGCCAGCTTCTTGATGGCTGCGTCTCGCTCCTTTCCAAATGGTTCTGAGTCGTACTCGTAGGACAGACGAGTAATGTTCCACTCCTGGATGCATTACAAAATCATACCATTAGGGGGTGTAAAATATTCACTCATAGACACACAATAGTGAGAGAGAGAGCCAAGTCACGACATGTGGAAGATTAGATGAAAATGTCACATTTAAAGAGCTTTTTTTTTTGTTCTTTCTAATCCAGGATATTTCATAAATCAAAAACCTTATCCTGGTGCAAGATTATTACTATACTGAAACATAATTCAGTCAACTGAAACCTTAAAGAGCCTGGGGAAGACATCGGTGGGTTGGCCACGGATAACGAAGAGTCGTGAGTTGAGTTTGCGGAGGCTGGCGTCCAAGTCTTCCAAACACTGCAGTAAAAACCTGAGCAACGAGAGACATGACATGTATTTATAGCCACATACTGACAAATAATATCATGCACATAATAAAAGTCTAATAATAAGGCAGTTATACTCTCACAATAACTATTGCAATGCTATTACACTGTGCAACAGAATATATTGAAGTGTAAAACATTTCAAAGGAGGCAAGGCATTGAACAGATATAGGGTAAAAATAGAAACTATCTGCTGACAGAATAACTGCTATAATAATTATAGATTATTACTTGCTGAAGCGACAATGTATTGCAAAAGGTTTCAACCTCACTCATTTTTCCAATGTTGTACCCATTTTTTTTTTACAAAAAATATGACAAAATCGAATTCTCTATGATATTGTTTTTTTATTTATAAACACACAAACTCAAACATTTTAAGTTGCTTTTATTAAAAAATAATTTTCTTTTTGTAAATATAAAGTTGTGTGTGTGTGTGTGTGCGCGAATACTCCATTCCTGCTTTGCAAAATAGGGGCAAAACATAGGAAATACGGAACGACTGACTCAGTTTGGCACCACTGGCAACTGCTAACTGAACATTGATATGTTTATTATGCACTGAGCTGAAATTAAAACAGGCTACCGCCCTTATATAGCTGTCATTATGCATGTACAGACACTCATTCATCTTTCAAGAGATGCACTCCAATGACCTTGAATTCACTGTTCTGCTGTACACAAAACTGAATACATTTCGAAGTTTTGAACCTTGGAAAAATCCAGTGATTATTTCATCCTAAACCACGTAACTTGTAAACAAGACCTTACATTTACAATTATTCATCCTTGGCATTCGTTCTACCATTTGAGCTACAGCTGCAGTGTGTTATTGACCCTATTGTCTGCAGGATCTCACATAACCTCAAGAGCTGAGTAAGTGAAAAACTCCAGTCTCCAAAGCTAAACTCTCCTCAACCCCTAAACCAGGGGTTTTCAAACGTTTTGGGGCCAGGGACCCCTTACAGGGCAGAAGATTTTCCAAGGACCCCCTCATAATTATAACAGTTTTTAAGGCTAAAGTTTAATGTGGGTAGGAGAAATTAATATAATATGAATGTTTTATTGGTGCAAATGGTCCCCATTGTATATGTACTTTTTAATAATACAGCATAATTAAATTTACCATATTTTCCGGAAAGTTGCACCAGGTCAGAGGGGGGGGATAAAACAAAACATAAGTTGCATTGGTGTGTAAGTCACATTTTACTATTACTTTCAGAAATAATTTAAATACTGATTAGGTCACATTTATTTTAAATGCCATAGGCGCCGATCCCGTGGGTGCTCGTGAAAAACACAAGATAGTCTTCGTTCATTTTAACCAATAAGAAATGGATTGCAGCTTTTACAACTTTATTCTCGTATTTATAGTTCATTTGAGGCAGTTTTTGGCATTATTTTAATGGCAAATGTCGAGAGTGCATTATTGTAATACGAGAGGGCGCCAGCACGAATCTCTCGGCTTACAGCGGGCTTGCTCTCCATTATATATATAGTGATCATGGCTCTGTGCTCCCTCAGATATTACGTGTAACTCAACTTTGTCCTGTGAACGCGCGAATAAGTGCTTTTTGTAAACGGGTATTTATTAAATAATTTTATTTAGTGAAGCGCAAACCATCATAGAAAAAATGTGTGTATTATTTATTTGGTTGGTAATTGCATGCATTTCACTTCGCAAGATCAATTTTGTGTAGTGAATTCATCAAACGCACCATCAAACGGTGTATAACCTACTCTAGAAAAAAACTAACACCCAGTATAATGAATTACTGAGTAATGAGAATGTTTAAATATGTTAAGCATTTGTTGCGTATGTGTATGATAACAGCCCAGTTATCATTTACTTGTGTAAACAGCGGTGAAAATGTGTTTTATAAAAAAAATAAAATGCTAGTTTTTTTGCACTCACAAGAAACATAAACCGGCGCCTATGGCTATGCCCATAACAAACTAAACTTACTTACTAAAAACTTAAACTTAACCACATATTTAGCTCGCAAACCTCTTATTCGGCATGAATCGTTTCCATGAGTGAATCGTTACGCAGTCTAACATTTGGTTGCTAAACTATTAGGCTACTTATGTAAAGAAGGCTTTGTAATTCTCTCATGTCCGAATATTTACTAACAGCATCCTTCACATATGCAAAAAAGTGTTTGGAAAAACACCACGGCATGCTCACGCTGACCCGCAAAACCTACATATTGTACAACAGACAAGTTAAATTGAGTCACCAAATACCTTTTGTAGGTTTAGTTGTCTCATTTAGTTTGCTGATGATGAGGCTGTGATGTCAAGTTGCAATGCTAGAACTGATATGTTGTGTGCGCGCGGGAGGCGCCAGCGCGAACACTTTGGATTCCTTATATCAGCGGAAAAATGTGATATCTGTCAGATAAGAGCGAGGCATCATTCAAAACGGTCTATTTTTATTTGTGTACCTTCAAAATGACAGTGAAACATTGTGCTTTTGTAAAATAAAGAAAACAAACAAAATGCGCTTGCCGTCTTGGTCTATGTGAACCACTTCCTAAAATGAAGAAAAACTCAAAACACGGACTCGATTCTGTCTACTTGTCAAACAGACATGAGAAATATATTTAGCTATATAAACCTTGAAGTGCCCGCTTTTAAGTGTTTACACTTATAAACACTGCTTATTTGACATTAAAGGGGTCATATGATGCTTTTTTTAAAGATCATTATTTGGTGTATTTGGTGTAATAGAATATGTTGACATGCTTTAATGTTCAAAAAACACATTATTTGTAAAATACTGTACATTATTGTAGGTCCTCTATGCCCCGCCTCTCTCAAACGCTTCGTTTTCTACAAAGTCCCTCCTTCCGACACCCTTTAATACATTATATAAGCCACTTTGGAATATAAATCATAGCACGTTTCAGAAGATAAAAAAAACGCAAGTTGCAGTCCGGAAAATACGGTATAGCTAATTATTTTGCGGACCCCCTGTCTTTGCGTCACGGACCCTTGGGACCCAGTTTGAAAACCCCTGCCCTATAGACAACCTCGGATAATACTGGCCAAATTATATTTGATCTCAAATGAAAGCTCTCTAAAACTTTTGCTCTCTAACCCTAACCCTGTCAGACAAAAGAATGTTATGTAATATGCATTTTGAGGATTCCTGTCTGGGTCTTAGTGCAGACACTAGCTTAATATATCTTGGCATGACAGTTTTGCATAATCTTCAATACAAAAACCTTAATTCATTTGACATATGATAGTCGTGTTTCTCTCTGGACTGTAAAACTAATCATAAGATGCTAAAGAAAGTAGCCTGGTGCTCTACAGAGTGGCCAATCAAATATTTATTTAGTGTCACATGGATTACTGTCTGTTTGAGGATGATTCATCATGGTTCTCTGATAGAATTATCAAAATAAAAGCAAGATGGATAAACTGAATGTAGCAGGAGGGATCTGAGCCATGTTGATTGACCAGAATATCAAAGACTATGTGTTTTGACTTGGGACAAAGTTTGTGGTTGTTTTTGAAAAGTCTCAAAATACAGTCAAAACAGTAACAGTTCAATAACAGTTTCTGTTTCAATATATTTTAAAATGTAGTTTATTCTTGTAATGCCAGAGCTGAATTTTCAGCAGCCATTACTCCTCTTTAGTGTCACATGATACACAAGAAACATTTCGTAGTGTTATCAATGTTAAAAATAGTTGTGCTGCTTATTATGTTTTTGAAAATCAAGATACATTTTTTAAGGATTCTTTGATAAATAGAAAGTTCGAAATAACAGCATTAATTTTAAATCCATCTATGGTAACAATATAAATGTCTTTACCGTCACTTCTGATTAATGCATCCTTGCTGAATAAAAGTATTAATTTCTTTCAGAAAAACTCCAACTAATCTTACTGACAAACTTTTGAGCGGTAGAAAATACACCTAATAATGCAGTCCACATGTAGCAGGATGCAGCACACAATACAAACGTTAATACTCTGATTAGAAACAGCTGTGTTTAGAGGCTGACAAAAAACCTGTGACCAGCTCAACTAATACAGTGGGGACCAGAAGTCTAGAAAATTGTTCAGAATCAGTTTAGGGCTGCACGATCACATATATGATCGTGGTTTTGCGCAACTTGTCAGTGAACAACGGCTCTGTGTAGTAAATGCTGCTTCATGTGAAAGCACGCACGTGATGGAGATTACCGCTGATTACAGAAGCGGCTTTACTGACAAGATGCGCATTAAATATCGCATGCGATTTATCGTGGAGCCCTAAATCAGTTTATTCTTGCGTCATTTAACATTTTTGAAGTTTTCGAAATCCTGACATGGAAAAAGATCCCACATTTTCAACATGCTCTGTTTTGGATCTAAGTGTATATCCTTGTTTACAGATGATTCATGCTGCAGCAAAACATCTGTCTTTTTATTTCCGTACTGTTGTATGATCCTGCCTGCTCTGCATCTGCTCGCAAGAAACGTTGTCCTCTGCTCGCAGTCAGTGATAATGTGTAAATCCCTATCTAAGCCATAGCCTCCCTCTCTTTGTCATTGACTCACAGCCTTATGATCAGAATCAAAGACTTGTCTCCCAGTCGTCTGACCCAGTGACACACAAACAGAACCCGGGTCAGACAGAGCACTGCAGTATCATATTATATGACAAGCTGCATCATTGTTGTAATGATTGCAGAGATGATATAGTGCATCAAGTTCAAATGTAAAATTAAAGTCTAGCAACTTTGTGGTGTATGTTTTTTCCAAAATCAACTCATCAATTTACCAAAGCCATGCATAATTATTCTGATTTCATTTACTTGTCCCTAATTAGACAGATTTTACAGAGCCAGTAAAAGATAAATACATCTTCAGTAACCAAGCAAGCATATTAAAAGAAATCTAAATCCTATTGTTATTACTTTATTATTTTATATCTTGAAAATTTTTACCATCTATCTTTCCCAGTTTATGTAAACTGGTGGTACCAGAGCCTATTTTGATTCCATGGTGAATAAAGTAGGTCACCACAGCTGAGCACGTTATTAAGCATTTTGTAGTAACCCTCTATAACACACTGACCCATTTTAGTTCCCAACACAATGGAGACACAAGAGAGCAGATGAAGGCGGGAGACACTAAGTGCTGTTACATCATCACCCAGCATACAATCAGATCACCTGTGTCGTCCAGCAATAGGCCTCACTTCGAGTGTGTGTGCCAACATACATTTATAGAAATGGACACACTTGCACACACACCACATGCTATAGTGATTGTATATATTGCACAGGGTGTAAAAAGCTTTTTAAAACAGCACAGATCTTTATCATTTACTCATCCCCGGTTGTTCCACACCCATATAATTTACTTTCTAACGTGAATCACAAAAAGAGATATTTATAGAATGTCCAAGCTGGTCTTTTCCATACAATCAGGCACGATTTTGAGTGAATATTACATTTCAGTCTGTTTCTCACTCAAATCTACCATAAGACTTGTATATAGTGATGTTTTTTTGTCCGTTTTGCAGCTTACAGGCTCAAGTTCCCATCTACTTTTATTTAATGGAAGAGCGTTTTTTTCAGAACTCCTTGTGTTCTGTGTTGGAAACTACATGAGGGTGAGTAAATAAAGACATATATTTGTTTATGGATAAACTATCCCTTTAAGAGTTTAAGAGATGTATAGTAAGCAAGCATGGGTGTGGAAGACTGATGCAAGGGTCTGTATTATGTAATACTGCTTGTAGTATAAGAATACAAAACAGAGACTGTAACTAATGCATTTGTGTAGCTTTTTGGATATGCAAATTTATAGATATGAAAAAAATGTATTTATTCTTTAAATATTTATTTTTAATATTACTGGAATACAATTTCAATAGTCTAACCGTTGCCAAATTATAAACCTCCACGTGCTGAGCATTTAGCAGCAACTCACTGACCGTTTAGGCAGTTGAGTTTTATAGTATCATAAACTGTGTGTGACCTCACTGGGACACAGGGTCAGAAAAAGTTTATGAACACATTTTGGCTCCTCTTTGAAAACTAAAATAGCCTTGCATATAAACCTTGACTTGGTATAAGTCCGTTTTTTATTACAATGCCATTCAGAAACCTATTCAGAAGCGCACTGACACTGATGGACAAGCTGCAATCTGTCAATAGGACCTTGCTCAACCAGTCAGTAGACTCAACTAGTTACAAACATACTAGTTTCTCTTTAGTAATTCAGATACTATGACATAATACATTCTCTATGGCAAAGAGATGCACTGGCTGCAATCAGTCATTCATTTTTATCTCTAACCAGTCTATAAATCTACTAAATGACCACTGATAAATTGCCAACACTTATCATCATTAAAAGAAAGTCTATAAGTCCAATAAGTTTTGTTATTACTATACTGGTAGCAGTTTAACTTAAGAGTTGTATTATTTGTAACACGTTGTTTGAAATGCATATAGAGGTTCTGCTATATCATGCAAAAGTATTTTAATAAAGCACTTTGATCTCATTGCATCCTTGCAGTGATGTCATTGTAACAGATAGAATAGAGTAATAGAATAGCTGTAGATTAAAGAGATTATAATAGAACACATTATGAAAATGCTAGAATGAAACCAAATAGAATAGCATAGATTAAAACTGGATATAATCTATTATGATATATCGGATGAGAATAGATAAGAACAGGAAAGAAAAATAAGAGTAGAATAGAAAATAATCAGTGGAATAGATTAAAATAGAACAATCATAACAGAATGGATAGATTCCAGTAGAATAGAATGGTAACACTTTAAAATAAGTTTGCATTTATTAAAATTAGTTAACTACATTAGTTAACATGAACTAACAATGAAAATATAAAGCATTTATCAATTTTAGTTCATGTTAATTTCAACATTTACTAATATATTGTTAAAATAAAAACGTAATAATATTTAATGGAACTAAGTTAACATGATCTGTCAATGAACAGTTGTATTTTAACTAAACATTAATAATGAGCAATACATTTGTTACAGTTTGCTTTGTTAATGTTAGTTAATGCATTTACTAACGTTAACTAATGGGACATTAATGTAAAGTTTTAGCAATAATTAATTTTAGAAACAGATGATAAGAGTAGAATAGAAAATAATCAGTGAAATAGATTAGAACAATCATAATAGAATGGATAGATTGCAGTATATTTACAGTAGCCTATTATTTTTTTGTTAGAAACAGATTATTATTAGTAGACTGCTCCAAATAAGATTTTGCAGTGCATTCCAAACACACACATTTTAATATCTGGCGTCCGATCCATTACCTCCACCTGCTGATCCCGACGTTGGAGGATCCGGCGAACCAGGGGTCGAGGATGTACACACAGCGGACACTGTGCGCTCCCTGGATAGAGTCTCCGAGTGAAGGATTGTCGTGGAGCCGCAAGCCCTTCCTGAACCAGTGGACCGTATTTACCACCATTACTCCACTTCAAGTCCCTTCAACCGTTTGTAGTATGCTGGGGTGATTCGATATAGACCTCCTTTCGCGTTGCCTTACTACACACTCCAAAGAAGAAACTGCTTTCAAAAGCGTAAAAAACGACAAGTTATCTAATAAAGTCACTATGTATGCGCGTGCAAATGATTATGGATTATGTCCGGCAAAAAAATAATTAGCCTTGCTCTAACAAAACACTTTCCATTTTCATGTCTAATGATTTGGAACACGACCACAGTTGAAGCATTGGGGCGCACGCTGGCTACCCGCGCAACAGCCGAATACACGACCGGCTTTAGGACCAGGACGCAACGCAAAGTACACTTCCCTGTTGTATAACTTGTTTTTCTGAATTACCCAAAATAATCAACAATACTGTGCATGTTTTATATCTCGCTTGTGAAGCAAGTTGATCTGTGAGTTGACTTAAATCTCAATGCGCGCAGTCTTCCAGTTGAAGTCAATTCGGAGACGAGCGAGCCCTAAATCAGCGCGATTATGTAAATATTAATATTGGCCCGAGCCCTTCGTAACCGCGTTACTGGCAGCTGTCGCAAAATAAAGCAATATCTCGCATGAAGTGAGATCTCATATTAGGTATTCATCGTGTCTTGGTTGTTTCCTTCAACGTTGTGTCCACTTGTGAATATTTTCCCACGGAGAAGATTCCATAGACTTTCAGCCATGCAATGCAATCGGTAGACTAAACTCCACCTAGTTGAGTGCGCACATGAAATAGCGCGTTCTGTTTGGTCAAGCCCTAGTGTGACGTAGTTGATCCTCAGTCACGTTCCTTTGATGTGATTATCTAACTGTAACACACTAACCAGTTATACTTTATAAAAATGCTGTTCATTACATATTGTGAATGAACATTAGTCTTGATGTTGTTTATGTTAATATGCACATAGCCTATATGTGCATATAATTACAATGCTATTGTTTATACAAAATATTAACGAAATTGTAAACATTATTAAAAATTGATGTATGTGCAAACTGCATATATAAACATTGCGAGGTTTGATTTATACGTTGCAACCCCATAAAGACCATCAAGGACTGTGGTGTTCAGTCCTCGAATTTGATTGGCTGGATCTGCAGTACCCGGATAGGCACATGAGAAGCGACATGAGCAAACTCGTGTCAGTGTGCTGTGTTTTCCTGAAGAAAGATGGCACTGTTGAGACGTGCTGTTAAAATCGCATTTTTTTCCAAGAATTGTTGGCAGATATTTATTTTCTGGACTTATTTTGGCGTTCTTTACACAATAGAAAGCACCAGTTATCTGCATGAATACAATTCTGGTCATATTCCTTACATCTCATCATTTTTAGCAAAATTGCATTTTGTTGACCATTTAGTTAACGATTATGCTATTTAACATAATATATATTTACTTATACTGCAAATGACAAAATAATAATGGTCCTTTAAATATGTTTACATACCCCTTTGGTTCTTTTAATATCATGTCTTGCCTTATCAAGCATCAGTGACTCTTTGTCCCTGGTTTGTTTACAAACCACTTTTCATGGGATGGGGATGGGGGGGATTGGGGGGATGAGGGGAGCCTCCATGTACTGTAAGGTCTTTGCTTTCCCAGCATACTCTGCACATTTAAGTTTAGATGCTGCCTCACCAAGAAGGAGTTAGTAGATCCACATTCCTAGATGTCAAGTATGCATATGTTTATCTAGCATAGCGTTAGTTCTGGCAGGTCACGTTAGTCAAGCTCGCATCAGCTGACTCTCAGCTGGTCCCCATCAACCTATGGGAATACGACACCTATCTAAGCATTCATATATAAGGTCCTTGACGATAGTGGTCCTGACAGAAAATGTATTTAAAATACTGCAATAACATATTGCTACCACTTTTATTTATAAGAATACTTATATTTCACCATCATTTTTCTATGCAACATCATTTATGTATGCATGTTGCTGTTTCAGCCAAATAGTAGCTTGAAAAATGTCTGAATGTGTGAGGTTACGTATGCAATTCATTGCCAACCATAAAACATGAACCGTAGTATCTGTATAACCAAATTAAACTTTCCAGATGAGGAATGAATCTGGAGATCTAGACTTAATTACACATTTCTTATTCATACTTGTTCTTTTTGTCCTAATATAACCGTAATGGTCTCTGTGTTTCCATAAGATGGATTTTTTATGTGAGCTATACATAAGCACCAAATACATTGTCACCTTTGTGTTTCCAGGCAACAAGCAATGATGGAAGAACATGTGAAGGAGAAATCTTAATTAAGAAGAACAACCTCTGTATCCCAGCCTGCCGCTGCTGCGGACTGATTTATTCACAGGCACTGCATATCTAAGGTCATTACTAAAATATGTAGAACAGATGAAATTTGAATGAAAGCATAATTGTGCTTATTATAGCAAATATTGAATGTCAGTTCAATCAGTGCCTTTAATAGCTTAAAACACTTTAATACTAATAGAATTAGTTTATTTCTGTTGAAAAAATATTGTCCATATTACTGATTTAATGAACAGGAAATTAGATAAGGATCAGAGTGGTTTTAATAAGAATATTAGACAGTGTTACATTGGATGCAACCGAGGCACAATGTAGATTTTTGATAAAGCACTCGTTTTTGATAATGACTAAACATTTGTGCAAGGTTTTTTTTGTAATAAGCATCTTTATTCATAAAAAGGGAATGATGGTTATAAACAGCATGTTTTTCTGCTGTGAGCACTGAACAGTCAAGTGGAAATAACAGGTTCAGTTATATAATCTTCCTGCCAAAATAATTTGCCCCATATTCACAGAATAAAGGCTATTACTCAGTATCACCTAGAGAGGGCGCCAGATACGCAACAATTTTCCATCAATGCGCCAAATGTCGCCTTCTATTCGTATTAATAATGAGCTTGATAAGGAGACAGACTGCAAGACTTCTCACGTCAAAACAATTAGTTTATTTTCACGCTAGAACACTTGCATAATTAAACACACAAAGCCTTTAGACGTTTTTAAATCTATTCTTGTACAGCGTGCTTGTTTCATTCCAGAACTTTTTTTGACAATTCTGAAGTAATTGCCTGAGTTACATTTTAGATGGATAGAGAGATGAAAGGTGCAGAAGCTGTGCAAGCGATTGCTTTGATCTACAAATTTCAGAATCATCGCGTAAACATCCTCCGGCTAGAGAAGCATGTCGAGTTGATAAGAGAGAAGAGTGTTTAGAAGAGATTATGAGGTTATAATCTTGTTCCATATACAATTATATATATATCATAGAATAATGATTTATAATTGTATAATATTATAACAATATAAATAATAATAATATAATTAATAAATATTAATTTGTATTAATGTCTCCTATTTAATTATTCGTTTGTACAAATATGCAGATACTGATATTTTTCAATCAAAATCTGCATTTTGCTCATATATGTCATTTTTAAGGATAACCGTTTTAAAATTTGAAAGACACTACTAGTATGAGACTATTTTTCTGATTGATTTTACGTTTTGAAAGTGAAAAAGGCACCCATGTACTTTTGGAGCCTGTCGATTTGTTCATAAGTTATTTCAATTTGCATAGTCCCTCCCTCCTTGAGAGTGATTTATGTATAGCCCCCTCCTCCTATGAGTGCTTCATTTGCATAGCTCCTCCCCAGATGAGTGGTTTTGCAGTGAATGATGCAGTGGTTGGTGAAGGCGTTCTGAGCTCTCGAATTACGCAGCCAAAGTTGGGAGCAGAGGCGCGCGTTGGAGATATATATATTTTTTTCTGGTCACTGCGCGCGCTTGTAGATTGTGTTTGCGCGTGAAATTAGTTGGCAATACATTCCTCTACTGCTCCGAGGACAGGGCGCGCCACAGGAACGGGCTTTGGGGTTTCTTTAAAATATCAGGCATAAGCCTAACATTATGAGGTGCAGCCATGGCAGGCAAGGGTAAGACAGCTGCGAGGACGCTGGAGGATTTAACGCTCGATTCCGGTTATGGTGGAGCGGCGGATTCCTTCAGGTCGTCCAGCGTGTCGCTCTGTTGCTCGGACACGCATCTGTCGTATGCACATGGGGGCAACTGCTGGCATCTGACTGAATCCATGCACAGCAGACACAACAGTTTGGACACGGTCAACACAGTCCTGGCGGAAGACACGGAGATCCTGGAGTGCTCGGGCCAATGCGCCAAACTGCCCGAGCTGGAGGAGGACGTGCCGTGGAGTCTTGGAGAGGTGGAAGGCGCGCTGCGCAAAGACGAGGAGCTGTGCGTGGGGAATGCGTCGCGGGAGATCCTGGCCAAGCTCTCCGCGCTGGTCAGCCGCGCGCTGGTGAGGATCGCCCGGGAGGCGCAGCGCCTGAGTCTGCGTTACGCCAGATGCACCAAGCACGAAATCCAGAGCGCCATCAAGATGGTCCTCTCGTGGACCATCTCCGTAAACTGCATCACTGCGGCGCTCAGCGCGCTGTCGCTATACACCATGAACACGGGCGATAAGTTCAGCCGGGGCAAGTCTGCCAGATGCGGACTCGTCTTCTCCGTCGGGAAGTTCTTCGGGTGGATGGTGGATAGCCGGGTGGCCCTGCGCATCCACGAGCACTCGGCGATCTACCTGAGCGCCTGTATGGAGAGCCTGTTCCGAGAGGTGTTCAGCCGGGTGCAGAGGAGCGCGCTGGTGGAGAAGGAGAACGGAGTGCCAAAGTTTTCCGTGGAGACCCTGGAACAGGCCATAAATAACGATTCGGAGCTGTGGGGTCTTTTGCAGCCGTATCATCATCTCATTTGTGGCAAGAACGCAAGCGGTAAATGTTTACACTTTTTTAGGGTTACACTTTATGTAAGGTGTATGGCGTTGTTATAGTGAAATTACATAAATAAATAATATTAACTACATGTACTTACTATAGGGTTACGTTTAGGATTAGTTTCTTGTAATTATACATAATTTAGTAAGTACGTGTAATGTAACTGGTTAACCTTAAAATGAACTTTTACCTATTTTAGTCTCAATAATAGTCAACCTGAATATTTAGAACGTGCTTTTTATTTATTTAACCAAATCGTGCACTTTTTGTCATTGATTCATGCTGGTTTTATGATGCAGTTGAATTGAAATGCACCTGAGCTCAGTCACAAACCTATTTTGAGGTCAGTCAGCAGTTGTTCTACCCATCTACCTACTTACCTCCTACTTACCTTCTTTTTTTGATAACACAATTGAAAGTGTGTTTCATAATAGCTGCCAACATGCACTCTTAAAATACTTTACCAGCATCTAGAACATCCACGGAACCTTTCCATTGCACAAAAGAAACAATGGTTCTTAAAAACTGTTTGGCGAACGGGTCTTTGTGCAACCCAGATCGGTTCTTATGTGGCATCACTGTAAAAAAACCCACTTTTGGAATCTTTATTTAATCAGATCCCTGCACCTCGTCGGTTGGTAACATTGTGTATGATCCCAGCTTCATAAATGACGTCTGCTTCTCTGCAGCACTGTTGACTTATTTATTTCTCTGGGAGATAAATAACTTCTGTGGGAGGACATGAGTGAGTCCCAGCAGGATGTTTGTTTTCAGACTTCTTATTCATTTAGACACTGTAACAGGTGCAAACACAACGGGAAGGGCGTCACACTGTGTGCCGCAGTACCTTTTCCCTCCACCTGTTGAAACTCGATTTTGGTTTCTGCCATCAGGGGCTTATTTTGATGACATAATCAAGGAGCCTTATTAGTAACATGTAAGGTTGCTATCCATTTCTGAATGTGATTAACAACCACTCATTGAGCGATCAGTTTGGGCTAGGTCTGCTTTATGGTTGAGTCAGATTCCAGCAAGCCATAAAGATTCCTACAATAAAATTCCACTCTTTGCTATTCATGACGCAGCTCTAGGAGTTGACACACTTTGCATTATCACAGGCATGCCTGTGCTTTCTCTGGAAATCTGATGTGATGGACAGTTGGAGAGTATACCAAAAGATCTACAGAACAGAGCTGCATATCGGTATTCTCATTAACACTGTTTGTGGCAGTAATCTGCTTTGGCCACCCTATAAACACCCCTTTTATATGCAATAGAGCAGGTAACATACATCTTTATGCCCATTAGGGCAGGATTTTCTTTGTTTATGCAAATGCTTTTTAGCTGCAGAAAATGATCTTTTACTCACCGTCATGTCATTACAAACTCATATAACTTTATTTTGTCTGTAGAACACAAAAGAAGAAATTTTGGAGAATGTAACAGGTGTTCTTTTTCATGCAATTACAATGATTGGAGACTGAAGATTTTAAGATTCAAAAATCGACTAGTGTATAACTAAGTATATGACTTCAAATGTTAGAGTAGACTTTTACATTGTTACAAAAAAAATCTATTGCAAATAAACATAATTTTTGAACATTATATATTCATCAGAGAATCTTAAAAAAATGTATCCTGTGTTCTACAAAAATATTAAACGCAACTGTTGTCAACACTGATGATAATAAGAAAAGATGAGCACTAAATCAGCATATTAGACAGATCATGTGACACTGAAAACTGATGCCTGAAATTCAGCTTTGCTGTCTCAGTGATACATTACTTTTTAAAATTATATTAAAATAGAAAACAGTTATAATATTTCACAATATTAGCATTTTACAGCTTTTTTGATCAAATAAATGCACCCTTGGTGCTATAAAATATTATTTTAAAAACATAAAAAAAAAATATATATATATCTTACCAAACCCAAACTTTTTAACTGAAGTGCAATTTAATTTATTTTATTAAAAATTCATTTCGTTTTAATTTTTTAGTTTTCTAAAAAATTAGGGTCAATGATTTTTTATGGTGCTTTTACATTTACACAGATGCATTAAAGCTCCAGTTTCCATTTATTGTAATTGAAGAATGTACTGGATGCTCTTTTCCATACAAATTTAATCTTTTTTGGAGTAATTTGTTCCTTTAATAGATTTTGGGTTTGTCCTTGATGGAAGGCCACTATTATATTGCAGAAATTGTAATGAAAAATTATGTGATCCAAAACGTGCTTTGTTCCATGTCTCGTTTCTTTTCTTTTTTTGTACCTGCCACCTTTCCAATGCCGAGATTTTGGCAGATTTCTGCAAGGCCTCTTGTGTTTTTCGCAGTGTCAAAATGGCCTTAGAAGGTTCAGTTTTGGAGTAAATTGGTGTTGCTCTTAGCAGCTTTCAGAATACAGCAGTAATTGCAGCACTGGTTGGTGATCAGCTCCTATATCTCGACCTTATACTAGACTAGAAGCAGTAAGACAGCCCTTTTTTATATGAGCACGTCCAAGGTTGTTATGCATTGCTGATTTGTTGATTGATTGATATATGTTGGTTTCTCCTCTATGATTATCTAATTTTCTTCCTTTACCCTCGTTCTTTTCATGCCCGGCTCCCTACTCTTCTCGAATACAAGAATGGCTGTCCAACAGTGTATAGTTGCTTGAATAGTGGTTATGGTCAATTTTCCGTGGCCCACCCAGCAGGGTTGATTATCGACACACGCAACTGACAGAGCGTTTACAGGAATAATGTGCTCTCTCGCTGCAAGAAAGAAGGAGAACAAAGAGTCAAAGTTAAAGCGAAAGATGTGGAGGGACAAATTGAAAAGATGACCATGTCGGAATTGGGAGGAGAGAGGTGATAAAGGTGAATAAAATGATACAAGAAGAGAAATGACTTGCGGTGAGATGGTGGAATGAGAAAGTTGGAAGAAAATTAGCGTGAAGACACCAATATTAGGATAAAAGAGCAAGAAGGACTGTTGATAGGGTTTTGTGTCTTATGTAGGAGGTGGAAATCCGAAAGGGCCGCGAAAAGAGCAGACTGTGAGTCCCAGATAAGCCAAGAAAATGTAATTTTAGTTCTTGGTATGAAGGGGTTTTGTTGCCTCCCGCAAAATATTGCATCTCTTCAATTTCGTTCGGTGCACAAGCTGTCCCTCCACATCTATTATTGATGTATAGCTAATGTCGCTCCTCGATTTTGGTGTAATTTGTTTTTCATGAGTTGCTGACAGCAGTCGTTTCACTTGTTACTTGTCAAGCACATATAGGCTACACGTCAGTCAGGAAATGTGTCCCCTAAGACGGCTGAAAAGTGAGAGGTAGTTTCTCCGCCTAAATGTGCTTGTGAAATGTTGCTTCGGGGTGTTTTGAACTCGATACCAATGCAACAGATGGTCAGCTGGCTCCAGTGAAGCTTGTGAAGTCTTTGATGTATCATGTTGGATGTATGGCAGATTTAGGACAGACAGAGCAATACAATAATAGTCAAATATGAAGATTTAAAATGCAGTGAAGAGAACAGCCGGAGGCCCAACTTACTTTACTGAAGTGTTGCCTCTTCCATGTGTCATTTCCAAAATCTATCAACAGCATTTCTGTTATATATATCGGTAAGATTTTAGAAAGAAGTGTCTTATGCTCATCGAAGCTACATTTATGTGATCAAAAATACAGTAAAAGTTACAATTTAAAATAATTTTTTATTTCAATATATTTTAAAATGTTATTTATTTCTTTGATGTCAAAGCTGAATTTTCAGCAGTTCTTCAGTGTCACATGATCCTTCAGAAATTGCATAATATGCTAATTTGGTGCTCAAGAAAAATATCTGATTATCATGCTGCAAATAGTTCTGCTGGTTAATGTTTTTGTTGAAGCCATGATACATTTGTTTTTCTGGATTCACAGAATTGAATGATAATATCTTTTTTGACTGGATTGTAAATTGATGCTTGAGAACCAGATCAGTTGTAAACAACAAATTATTCAGACCGGTTTTGTGAACCAGATCAACTGACTGATTGAAAAGTCTGATTCAGAAGTCTGACTTTGAAATAAAGTGCACAAGATATTTTTATGGTGCTTTTGTAGTAGAGCCCGACCGATATATTGTTTAGCCGATATGAGCCTGTCACCGATATATCGGTATCGGCGAATATGCCGCCGATACGCCGCTGATATGAAATTTTTTTTTACAGAGCATATAACGCAGATAAAATGCTTGAAATGGTGTAATTACTTAGTTTGTCCAGCAGAGCGCGCTCCATTGTTTGCTACTGGCGACCTGGATGAAACGCTTTAAAGTTTAGGTCTGTGGAAAACCATTGAAACTTTGAACGACCATATCTCCGTAACGGCGCGGCAGATCCGCACCAAATTCGGGGGATCCCTTCAGCTCGAGGAACCCTCTTGAATGTGAATCGAGTGTACGTCTCGAGGCCCTCTTTCAAATGAGACCACCCCCGCGTCGATAGCCCCTGGGATTCGGGAGTTACGGGTGGTTAAATTCGCGGTCCGGCGCCGACCGATCTAGCGATTCCGGGGGGCTACCGATGCGCAGAGGGTGGCGTTCGATAGGGCTCCTCGAGCT
>NW_015548264.1:1855560-1891767 GCF_001515605.1 Sinocyclocheilus anshuiensis
TTTAGTTTTCTTCTGTAAAGATGCATTTTCACCTTTCAGAATAGTAGGAAATGGTTTGAGAAGGCATACGCGTGTGAAGGGGGAGGGATATGACAACAGCTCCATTACACATACACACACATAACATGGGTGAGTGTGATCTGTCGGATGCAGAGAGCCCAGACCAAGTGTGAAAAGTGGCGAGGTTCAAACTCTCTGATTGGCTGTTCATAAGCTTCACACTGGAATCTCATGAATAGATTTCTGGCACTAATGAACGAACATGCCTCTCATCTGAGTTGCTTTTACCAAGTTTGTTTCCCTCATTCTTTATAAACATTTCTTATTTCTGTTAAAGTGACTAGCCATGAGTTATGTTACACTGTACACTAGAGCCCGACCGATATATTGTTTAGCCGATATGAGCCTGTCACCGATATATCGGTATCGGCGAATATGCCGCCGATACGCCGCTGATATGAAATTTTTTTTTACAGAGCATATAACGCAGATAAAATGCTTGAAATGGTGTAATTACTTAGTTTGTCCAGCAGAGCGCGCTCCATTGTTTGCTACTGGCGACCTGGATGAAACGCTTTAAAGTTTAGGTCTGTGGAAAACCATTGAAACTTTGAACGACCATATCTCCGTAACGGCGCGGCAGATCCGCACCAAATTCGGGGGATCCCTTCAGCTCGAGGAACCCTCTTGAATGTGAATCGAGTGTACGTCTCGAGGCCCTCTTTCAAATGAGACCACCCCCGCGTGGATAGCCCCCGGGGTTCGGGAGTTACGGGTGGTTCAATTCGCGGTCCACTTTTTGACTTTCTCAACATGGGGTTCAGAATATATATATTTTTTTATCCACGGTAATTTTACACTTGTCTAGTACAAATATGTCGCTTTGTTTCATAATTACAGTGTATACGCTTTTCTTTATTTACCCTCAAAAAATGGAAGTGAAATGTGACAACAGTTTAAGCCATTCGATACTCGCGTGCTCCAAAGGGGGTTTCCTATGCTCTCACAGTCACATCCATAGCGCGCATAGTGCGCCGCCTCGCGAGTACCAAATTGAGTTATTTTTCGGAGCTTGTTGTGCTTACACAGCCAAATACACACAAAAAATTACGTCAAAATGGCCGTCCTGGTGATTATCCTCGTAAGCACAGTCGGTTTTGTCTTAACTAAATGTAAACATCTGAAAAAAAAAAGAATTCCTGAAAAGAATGATTCAAAATTCATTGTAAATAACCTCTTAAATTTAGCCTCATCTTAATTACCCAAAGGTAAAATGTTTAAAGAGTGTATTGGGTTGTTTCAGAAATTTAGCATGAAAACATTGTAAACATCTGAGAAAGAAAACGCATTTGTATCAGTATTGGATCCATGCATTCGGGTTTGTGAGAGCAGCCATGTCGCATTTCTTTGTGCGCTCAAGTTTGTTGTTTCAAATGTAGATGCTAGGCAAGCCTGCTCATAATAGAAGTTTTTTTCATGCAATATATGCACGCTATAGGTCAACACAAACGTCTTTCAGTGGCGCGTGAGGAGGGTATCTGTCAAATGAGGTGCTGGATCAGATTTCGGACAAATTCGGAGGTGCCGGATCGGCTTGTTCGGGCATAAATTAAGCCCTGTGTATATACTGTATTCTATATATAGTACCAGTCAAATGTTTGGACACACGAATGGGAAAGTGTCCAAACTTTTGACTGGTACTGTACTATAATATGCACAAAGAATATCGGCAGATATATCGATATCGGCCTTTTTTGTACTCCCAAATATCGGTATTGGCCCCAAGAAACCCATATCGGTCGGGCTCTATTTTGTAGCACCCTATGAAATCCATTTCCAAATTTTAAAATACCAAATTAGATTAACAAAACGTTTCTGATTTATTCTTTCCCAAATTCTGTTTTCTTGGATTCTGTTTTAAAGTTTTAATTAAATTTTAATAATCAAAAAACATGTCGAATCCTACAAGAAAGTCATGTGGGTTTGAAACAACACGAGGCTCAGTAAATTATAAAAATTTTTTTATTTGTGTTATCCTATAGTCAGATGAGAGCAGAATCTTGAAGTCATCATATCATGAAACGCCAAAGCTTGTGTTAGTCACGATTCGTCCTGTAGTCTGTATCTCACATCATTCCTCCCACGCTGCACTGATTGAGCTTGACCTTACCTTAATGTCAAAAATCTGTGTTCAGAATCTCCAATTCTGACAGTCCCTGATTTGCAGATATCAGGCCCTGCCATGTAGCTCTGTTAGTTACATATTGGTTTGAGTTTTAATCGGCTGCGGATTACTCTTTGTAAGATTTCAGTTAGTAAATGCTGGCATCCACTACATGATGTATTGATGGGGTCTGCTTAGTCAGTGTGCATGGTGTACCCCCCTGACCTCTCTGAAAGATTAGACTGTAGGAATGCTGCTCCAGCAGGTGGCTGATGAGTATATTCTGAGCCCACGCTGAGCTCAGGCCAACGGTGGAACACACTGTCAGCCATGATTCTCTACAACACTCCTCTTCATGAGGGCTGCAGCCAGACTTCTCCCACTCCACACCAGCCTGTGGGGAGCATTTAACTCATAAATCAATGATACCCCATGATGTATGATGCACCATTTCTGGTCCATATACTGATCATTGTTTTCATGTTATGTCTGGGTATAGCCAATTTGGACTGATATTAAAATTCACACTTTTTTGTCTAAATAAATAAAAAATAAAAGAATAAAAATTAAAATAAATAGTTTTAAATACTCTAAAAACCACAGTAAACCACAATTTATAGTGTTTTTGTAGACTAACTTTAAGTGAGCGTTAGATGAGAACAAAGGTAGTACTCATCCCTAGTAATTTTAAGTTAATTCAGTTTTAGGCATCATCCAACATGAGATGTTTATTTGTTATTTAAGTGTTTAATTTTTAATTATTTTATCTATTTTTTTTTTTTTACTGGTCGTGGACCATTTGCAAATATGATTTTATCCCAGTATTATCCCACAGACAGAATAATCAGCCAATCATAGTGACATGAAGGCACTGCACTATTACTTTACATAGTTTTGAATCTGATATTTTGCACTGTTGTGGTCATTTATTTTTATGCTATGAACTTTATGTTTCTTAGAAGGCTTTTACATAAGGCACAGCTAGAAGGAGCACAATGAAACAGAAAATAATGCAGATGTCTCAACATGAGTTTTTAAAACTTGCCATATATTTTACTTAAAAACATAATTGCTGTGGAGGAATGTTTAAAAAACAATAAATGAAATGCAGTGGGCAGTGACGGATTTTAGACAACATCATAACCCATACCTAATTTCTAAGATCAACCTGATACTGCTTCATCCATTATGAACACCATCTTTAATGGAGATCTTTAGACATTCCCAAAGGCACTGCAGTTCACGTTTGCATGCCACAGTTCTTGTCTTCTGCAGTCACGTTTCAGTCTCTGTATGCCAGTGGAGCATGTAGCTGGTTGCAGATTCTCCATATTGACATGTAAGATTATTTTGCTAAATCCAATCTATTTGAAGTCTGCCACTGCAAGCTGCAGGAACACTGATTTCAAAAGGACGCTTTCATGGTAGACTGAGTTCTTGCGTCCTTGACTGCCTTTTGACATTAAAGTTGCGTAATCCTTTCAGATGTGTTGATGCAGTCTACATCATAACTGCATAATTACAAGGCTGTTCAGAAGTTGCATGTGTTCTTTCCATGAGCAACAAAAGCCTTGAGCTGTCGCAGTGTTTGTTTGCTTCTTTTCTTTTTTTTCTGTTGACATAAGGAGTGTTTGTAGTGTGGATAACTTTGAGTTGAGAATGATGTCCTGATGATTCTCTGCAGTGTTGACCTGTGTTGAGATGAGAAGAGGAAGTTAAATGTGTTTATATTGTTAAATTCTGCTCAGTTTTGTTTAAAGACCCACCGAATTCAATTTACTTTCTGATGTGGATACATTTCCTGTTGAATCATGTATTGGTATGCATTGGCAGAGATTTTTATGGATATAACATTTAAGTATGGGTTGAAAAATATACAAAGTAAACATTTTCCTGACGCTTCGGGTTCAGTATATTGTTATAATATAAAGCCAGTTGTTTAATTTAGTAAATAACATTATATTTAAAGCATATTAAAACATTATATTTAAATAACATTTATATTTACTTTTTGAGGAACGGGGTCCCTCATAAGGGGATATTAATAATTAGGAGGTCCAGTTTATGTGTATATATGTAGTTTATATGAGTGTGTGTGTCCTCAAAGCTAATAGACATTGGCTTTATAGCACAGAACTCTTATTTTGATTTCATTGTGACTTTAATGTCAGCAGTCAAGAATGGTCAGGAATTTCAGATCGAACAAGTAGATATTACGTGGCATAGTAGAAACGAGACGCAGTTGTTGCATTTGCCATTTACAAAATAGTTTATTTCCATTGAAACCATGGTTTAATGTTTCATATAATCTTTAAAACATGCCCAGAAGTTCTGCAAGCCCCATGCGTCATTTATTTTACATTCCTCCAAGCTTTGCATTATTCAGATGACTGTTACAGTTTTGCCTTCATTTTCAGTCTCTGATTCGGCTAAGTGAATTCCATTAAAACAGACTTTGACAGAGGTGCCATTAGTAAGACGTCGCTCTGTGGGAAGTAAATGAATGACTTTGTTGTCATAAGCTGCATATTAAAGCATCGGGCATCTCTGTGGCCTCATCTTTCTAGGCTATTTCAGGCTCTGCACTGGATGAACCCCAAAGGCTGTGTATGAGTGTACATAGGCACATGATGAGACATTTTTTATTATTTTTTTCTTGGGTTTCACATCCACCTAAAATAGAAATCTTAAAATTGGAAAGCAACTAGTGTAGAACTAGGAGATTTGTATTGCAGTTTTTCTTTTAAACTTGGATATATGTCTATGGTTTTTGATTATTTATGATCGTCAGATTCCATCTCATCCATGAGTGCTAATGAGTGTTTCCCGCATTCCTCTCAGGAATCTTCCAAGCGTATTTTGTATGTCACATATGCTATTGGAATTCAGCAAACATGTCCCTACTTCACTTGTGATGCAATGTACAGGCATATAATGCGTCCTTAAAGGAAGAGTTCACCCAAAAATGAAAATAATGTCATCATTTACACACCTTCATGTCATTCCAAAGCTGCGTGGCTTTTATTCTTTTGTGGAACAAACACAAACAGCATTGACTTCCATTGTATGGACCAAAATTCTTCTTTTGTGTTCCACAGAAGAAAGGAAGTCATACAGGTTTGAAACGACATGAGGGTGAGTAATTTGTATTTTTTGGTGAACTATCCCTTTAAGGCAGTTTATGTGTACTGCAAGGTGTAACTTGTTGCTGTTAACTGTGCATATTCTTTGTGAATGTGTAAGTAAAGTCACGTTTTACTCAATGTGAAATGAGCCAGGCAAACCAGAAGATAGAATTGTGTAATGCCTCAGTAATACACGAGTTTTTAAATTTGTTTGGCTTGATTCTTGTGTTCAGATGGGTTGAATTCTGGGTTGTGTTCGGAAGAGCAGTGATTTTTTCCTTTGAACAGGGCTTGAAAGCAGGATGTTATTGATTAGTGGAGATGATTTTTTTTGGCGGAAAGACAGGAAACAGGCAGTATTTTTAACTACAAAAACACATTGTTCTTGGGCTAATGTTTTGTTTTAGCATTTATAAAACAGAAATCTCAAGTAATTTTAAATATTCAGTTGTATTTGCAGTGCAAGGTTTTATAATAATTGCTTTCAGAATATTTCTTGTAATATAGCTGATGAATCATTCCCATAATTTCCTCTGACGGTGATTGTGAATCACAGCGTTACAGCCTGGAGCTGTTTGACATGATGACCATCTGGAATGACAAGAAAAATGATATCAAAAGTGCACTGGATTGCTCAGTTGTGTTCTTTGCATTGCACTGAAATGCTTTCAGGAGCAGCGTATTGAAATGTTTGGGTTAGGCCTGTCAGTCGTTTAAACTGAAATTGAATTGCATGATTTTGTGATTAATTAATACTTAATCACATATCAATTTGTGTTGAAAAAAGTGCTTAGATGAGATTATTCAAAGACAATATGTCATTGTGGCAGATTAAAACACTGAATAATAGTATACAAACATTTTTATTTCTGGCTACAGTCCTCATTTAGCTGAATTCAATCTGTCCATATTCACATCCGGAAATCTTTTGTAGTCTTTATTGAGAACGCACGTGTAGTGGTGAATATTGTGATTCAAATGTCTCTTGCTCTGGTGGCATCAGTGTCTGTGTTGTATACCGTGTCTGCCCTTTTGTCATGCTCACAAAGTTGTAATTAACAGTTTTCAAAAGGCCTCCTGTTCTTTTTCTCAGAGTCCTACTAATTACTGTTTTGCTGGCAGTCCCTGGAGAGAAGGGGAGAGTCCACAGAAACTGGCAAAATAATATAGCGTCTTTCATTCGACAGAAGCCAGAAGGAAACAAACAATTAGGCTGACTTGTTAAGATGAAGGTGGGTGGCAGAGGGGTTTGTGGGTGCACTGACAGCAAAACAACTGCATGTTCTGCATCTCCTTTAGGGATGAAGGATCACATGCTTGAGAGGAAATGATGGGGAGAAAGGGCGTTGGGCTTGTGATTGGCAAATGACCTGAGCTGGACTCAACTTTGGGTTGTAAAACCACAACATGCCAGAGCAGGTACACCACCCATGAAGCCACAACAAGAGATTTACACCTGTACTGACTGATGTGGTCATGTCATTCATTATATTATACTAAATGTGTTGCCAGTGTATGTATGTATCTATTTATATGCATTTTAATTTTAATTGCAAATATTTTTTTCTTATAGTAAATTAACTGAATATGTGCATACATTCGGCAATACATAATAGATTGGAAATAAATGTACTTTCTGTACATATTATATAATGAATGCACAACAGTATTAACAAATAAATAATTAACTAAAATAATTAAATATACTTTTTGTTTTTTAGTTATTTGATTATTTATATAGTTTTGTGTATTTATCTTAATTATGCCCATTTTTATAGTAAGTAAATAGAATATGCAAAAAAAAATAGTAACATATATATTGGCGATTTCATTTCAGTATATATTGTATAATGAATACACACAAGTAGTAAAAAATAAAGTAATTAAATATACTGTTTTTTTTTTTTTACTTTTTGCTTATTATTTTTTAGATATGTATTTACTATAATATATTATAATATTTGCTTTTTTAATTTAACATTTTGTTTTTATTGTAAACAAATAGAATATACACAAATTCAGTAATACATATTATATATTGGATATTTTATTAATTTTCACTTAAGATTATGTAATAAATGCACAAAATTAGTTAAAAATAAATAAAGTAATATATATATATATATAAATATAAGTATGTAATACACACACACACACACACACACACACACATACAGTGGGTACGGAAAGTATTCAGACCCCCTTAAATTTTTCACTCTTTGTTATATTGCAGCCATTCTAGGAAGGGTTCTGGTCGTCCCAAATGTCTTCCATTTAAGGATTATGTAGGCCACTGTGCTTTTAGGAACCTTAAGTGCATCAGAAATTTTTTTGTAACCTTGGCCAGATCTGTGCCTTGCCACAATTCTGTCTCTGAGCTCTTCAGGCAGTTCCTTTGACCTCATGATTCTCATTTGCTCTGACATGCACTGTGAGCTGTAAGGTCTTATATAGACAGGTGTGTGGCTTTCCTAATCAAGTCCAATCAGTATAATCAAACACAGCTGGACTCAAATGAAGGTGTAGAACCATCTCAAGGATGATCAGAAGAAATGGACAGCACCTGAGTTAAATATATGAGTGTCACAGCAAAGGGTCTGAATACTTAGGACCATGTGATATTTCAGTTTTTCTTTTTTAATAAATCTGCAAAAATGTCAACAATTCTGTGTTTTTCTGTCAATATGGGGTGCTGTGTGTACATTAATGAGGAAAAAAAATGAACTTAAATGATTTTAGCAAATGGCTGCAATATAACCACGAGTGAAAAATTTAAGGGGGCCTGCATACTTTCCGTACCCACTGTATATATATATATATATATATATGTTTTTTGCTTATTTATTTAGCTTTATGTATGTTTACTATATAATGTAATATTTTCATTTTAATAGCAAAAACAACTGGAATTCAGTCATACATATTTTATAATAAATGTACAAACATAGTTAAATAATGAAAAATAAATACCATTTTAGTTTATTTTAAATGTTTTGATTATTTATTCAAATAATATGTTTGCATTTTATTTGCACAGTTTGTCTTCTAGTAAACGAGTAAACAATGTATACATAAAATTATTAATACATAATATATTGGAAATTTAATTATATACTGTAATATATGAATGCACCAAAGTACTTAAAATAAATAAATATCTATTTATTTATTGTATTTATTTGTTTGTTTGTTTCTGCTTTTGTGCATTTATCGGGTTGTGCCCGCTCAGGAGCCAACACCCTTATGCCTTGAGGGTTGACAGGTCTGAGCTTGTGGGTAACTGATGTGGTGTGGTGGGAATAAGAACCGGAATAAACCACTGCAGGTCATCTCTAGTTTTCTCCTCTCTCGTCTCATCACATCCAGTAATCTACTGGCACACACATGCATATGCTATCAGCTTGCTGCCCACTCTCACCATCACATGCAGACATATACACACACTGCACACTTATCTGTAATACTCACACACCCACACGCAGGCTGCTTGCACAGTTACTGCTGCTCACCACACCCTGTGCCTGCCATAGCAACAGAAACCAGTCTTACGGCTTTGCTCTTCCTACAAATACATCCTCACTTTTACTCTCCATGGAAAAACATCTTTCTTTATCTGTTTTTCCCCCTCACCCACAGCAGCAACTCCCCATGTTTATCATCAATCTATCTTCGTTTCCCCTCGGGCTGCCTGATACGACGGCCCATAGAAAGTTCATTTTTTTCCTTCTGCCACAGAAACATAAATGCAAGATCAGCAGGGGCTTGTAGTCTGTGACTTTTCACAGTCTGGCATTGATGGGCCGGGGATTTGAGAGTCTTAACCTCTGGTGTCATCACCTAATACCAACTCCCACAACGCAATTTACCATCCTTCCGCCCGCTTCATAGTGAGAGGCTCTTGTGAGAATTGCCCTGAGACCACTTGGAAGAGAGATTCATATTTTGGGAGTCTTTCATTTCACTTTTAAGATGCTTTAACAGCTCACCTTGCACACACTGTGTTATTACTTTATTCTACCCAAAAGCCAAGATATCAGGAAGACTGGGGCTTTTTGTCACAATTTATAGTCCAGTAAATATTTCTTAGGCTAAGTATACAGACCTAAAACTTGGCAAAAAAAGAATCTAAAAAATCTTTTAAACATCTTTATTTGTTAAACAGGAAAAATTTTCCAGTTGGTTTTTGGGCATGTTGTCACGAAAAAGTTAATGTAATTTGTCAGAATGGGATCCTGACTTTTAAATGGCTATTATGATAGGATTTTCAGCAAAATGTAAACCGTACCATTATAAAACATTGTTTTGGCATAAAACATAGCGTAAGAATTTAGTTAGATTTTTATTTATTTGCAATTTAATTAATTCAGAATTGATATTGATATTGTTTAAAAGCTATATAAAGAAATTACTACTAGAGAAAATACATTTGTGTAATTGGACCAGGGTTATTGTTGTTAAATAAAACTACAACCATGAAAAAAAAATACTTTGTTACTTAAAAAATAAAAATAAAATATAAAACAGCCAAAACCTATTTTATTTTTTGTTTTTATTTTTGTTAAGTTTAACTACAATAACTAAAGCTGAATAAACTAAAAATTAAATTTTAAAATAAATGAGATGCTTTTGACACATTTAAAGAACACAAAAGCTAATAAAAATGACAAAAACACTAGCAAAGTTACTCAAACTAAAATTAAAGTGAAGACAGAAAATATATAATTAAAGTCTAATTCAAAATATTAACAAAAACTATCATTAATGCTACTATTATAGTTTGTTAAAACTACAACCATGAAAAATTAGAATTTAATTATATTTCTAATTATAATTTAAAATAAATAAACCCTTTAGACATATTTAAAGAAAACTAAAGCTAATAAAAATGACAAAACACATAGCAAAATTACTAAAACTAAAATTAAAGTGTAGACAGAAAAAATTAAATCCAATTCAAAATATCGACAAAAGCTATTATTAATGTTACTAAAGTAACACTGAATTGGACTTTTCACTCAAAACCTTATAGTTACTGAGCCCCAATAGCTCAGCCTCAAACTGATCATTCTTAAAGCTCCTCAAACACCCAGTTTTCTACTTTTGAAAAATTCCTGAGCAGGATGATCAGTTAAACAATGTGAGGTGTGAAAAAATGTGAATCAGCAAAGCTGAGCTCCATCAAAAGCAGCACAAAAGTATTGTGTGAAGTCTGAGCAGCTCGGCATTCTCTCTTTCACACACTGTATTTGTTTTCTCGCTCGCTTTATATCCATTTCCCTGCCTCCCTGGTCCTTTTCCACTCTCTTTTTCATACACCCACTCTCTCTGTTGCTAAGGGATCTTCACCTTGCATTATCCACTCTGGAAATCATTAACCAAACCATCATTCTATCTCCAGCATCGGCTTTATGTTCATAAAAGCCGTAATTCACAAATATATCAACATATCAAATGTTCCGGCATTCACTGCCCATTTATCAATGCATCTTTGTCCCTGCATATACCACTGCAGTAAAAATTCACTGCTGAGTATTACAGGAAACAGAGTGATGTGGGTGCAGATGAGGAAAAAAAGCTCATTAAATGATTGCAGCATTGCACAAAATGTCATCATTAGGACTTTCAGTTCCACTCCCTCCATTGCTGTGGGAATCACAGTCCAGCTGTTCTGACACCTTCCGTTGTTTCCTCTCGTTTAGTCAGATGTCCAACTCGATTACCACTGCCTGACTGGAGAGGAACCTGCAAGCTAATGGTGTTTCTTTAGGGATTGTGCAGTACTTCCTTTTCTTTTACACTTTTGGAAGAGTTATTGTACAAGTTTCCAAAATTCCAGTGTTCCCTTAAATTTTTGATAAAATATAATTTATTTAATTTATAATGTATAGATGAAATAACATGTTAAATGTTTTTATACAATTGTGATATGTACAATATTTAAATTATATTAATATATAATTAAGATAAATATATTTAATGTATTATGATAATATAAATTAATGTAAATAATAAAAAAAATATATACACTACCATTCAAAAGATTGGAATCAGTGAGATTGAATGTTTTTAATGAAGTTTCTTATGCTCATCAAGGCTGCATTTATTTGATATAAAATAAAAAAACAGAAAAACACTAATATTGTGAAATATTATTGCAATTTAAAACAACACTTTTATATTTTAATATATTTTAAAATGTAATTTATATGTTAAACAGCATTTATTCAAAATAGAAATCTTTTGAAACAATACACACAACCGTTCAAAAGTTTGGGGTCAGTATTTATTTTTATTTTTTTATTTATTTTTTTATTTTTTTTGAAAAACATTAAAAACTTTTATTTAGCAAAGATGTGTTAAATTAATAAATGCTGAAACCTGAAAAAAGTGATGAAATGACAGAAATGTGTGTGTGTATGCATATATATATATATATTGTCACGTTGCACACACACGAGGAACGAGGAGACGCTGGAGAATACGTTTACAGGACTTTATTACCACCAAAGAACCAAGGGAGACGAACACAGGAAGACGTTCACACGAAGACGTTCAACAGCGGACAGAGAACTTGGGACTGGGAACACTATTTACACACACACACAGGAGGAGGGGATGACGAGACACACCTGGGAGCAATGAAACATCAAGGGAAACACCTGGGACAAATGAACTAAACTAATCAGGACAGGAACAGGAAACTAACCAAATAAGGGCATGGGAAGGCACATGGGGAGCAGGACACACACAAAACATGGAACAGAGTCTGACATATATACACTACTGTTTCCAACATTGATAATAAATCAGCATATTAGAATGATTTCTGAAGGATCATGTGACGCTGAAGACTGTAGTAATGGCTGATGAAAATTTAGCTTTGCGTCACAGGAATAACTTAAATTTTAAACTATATAAAAATAGAAAATCATTATTTTAAGTTGTAATAATATTATTACAACAGTATTACTGTTTTTTCTGTATATTTGGTCAAATAAATACGACTTTGATGAGCATAAAAGACTTCTTTAAAAAAAAAAGTTAACATTTTATATGTATATGTAGTACAATTATATGAAAACAGTAAATATTTAAGTAAAAGAAAAAGCCTTTAATAGATTCATGACATTTGGATGAGCTCAAGAAAATTTTTGCTCATCTCTGAAATGAGCAACTGCATATGTGTGCGGCTTGGATGTAAATTTGGTTTTGATACAGATGCAGGGCTTGCCTTTTTGGCATAAAGGGTGCAAGGTTCAGACATGAGATAAAACCTTTATCAAATAGCTTCAAAAATGAAATTGTTGAAAAATCTTCAAAGTGCAAATGTAGCTAAATAAGATGACTCTTCAAAATAAGCTTTGTCTATTTGGCCATGGTTGCTTGGCACCCATTGAAGCTATAACTATGATAATAAAATACTAAATTCAATTTGTAGATGTGACGATGTGTAACCTTTTAAAAGGCTTTTCAAGAAACTTGTGGAAGTGCATCTCTTATGTTAAAAACAATTGAGTGTGCATGAGAGGCGTTTAAATAAGCTTGCGTCTGTGTGTGGCAATGCATTGTTCGCCCTCCTGCCAAATGTGTAGGACTCTGGTACAGTTCACTGAGTCAACAGTATCACGTAAGCTCTTTCTGACTGGATTTGTGTATTCCAGCAGTAGGTTTGTTTGTAAATGTGTGAGCGTGCATATTAAGTGATTCATTGATGGACTGTGAACATAGAAAAGTCAGCTTTATGTCGCTCATAACTGCGTATGAGTCAGTTGCATCCGTATGCTCAATTACAGAATAATACTTAACACTTGACAAGCTGATTGATGCTATATTTCAGACATGTTTTCATTGCTGTTATCTTCAAAGGAAGGCCCCCAGGTGGTGAGAAAGAACAGCTGAAAAAATGTACAATTCATAATATATCACTAGTAACACGTAGTAATACTGTGCCCAGATTGGGTTTCAGCTTTAAATATGATTTAAGATATGTTATAATGACATTGTGAACTTGTTTTTACATGGTTGAGTTTTATATTTCCCTTTTTTTCCAGTCTCTGAATCTGAACTATATGTGACCTTCTTACTTTCTTCATAATATCTAGTGCTGTAATTCATGAGGTCAGGAGCTCTTCTGCGAGGATGCTTCTTTACAATGGTGGCTGATTTTCTCTTTCACAGCATAAAGGTGAAGTGAGAGATTTTGTTCAATGTTAGAACACTAGTTAATGTGCAGATACGACTAAACCAATCGTAGGATTGCATCTAAATGCTGTGGTAACCCAAACCATGTCTAGGCAGCCATTCTTAGAAATGTTCTTATGTTTTTTTTTTTCTTAACATTTTTTGAGATTTCACTTTCTTAGAATTTATCTTAAGACATTTCTTAACTTCTATCTTAAGAAGATTTTCATGACCTGGTCTCTGGATATAATAGAGATTGTGTCTTTTGACTTTGGTCTCCTAGCAACACCCTAGCAACTACTCTGAACACTCTAGCAGCCACATAGTAACATAAGAACTACTCTGAACCCTTTATTATTTGCATAGCAACACGCTGGCAACCACCCAGAACACCTTAACAGCCACATAGTAGCATAAGAACTACACAGAACCCTTTATTAATTGCATAGCAACATCCTGGCAACCACCCAGAACACCTTAGCAGCCACATAGTAACATAACTACTCAGAACTCCATAGCGACACCCTGGCAACCACCCAGAACACATTAGTAGCCACATAGCAACATAAAAACTACTCACAACTCTTTATTAATTGCATAGCAACACTCTGGCAACCGCCCAGAACACCTTAGCAGGCACATAGCAACATAAAAACGACTCAGAACTGTTTTTCAACTACATAGCAACACCCTGACAAACACCCAGAACACCTTTGCAGCCATATAGTAACATAAGAACTACACAGATCCATTTTCAACTGTATAGCAACACCCTGGCAACCACCCAGAACATCTTAGCAGCCACATAGTAAAATAGCCACTCAGAACCCCATAGCAACTGCATGGCAACGCCTTGGATACCACCCAGAACACATTTGTAGCAACTTAGCAACATCAGAACTACTCAGAACCCCTTAATCAACTGCATAGCAACACCCTGGCAATCACCCAGAACACCTTAGCAGCCACATAGTAAAATAGCCACTCAGAACCCCATAGCAACTGCATAGCAACACCCTGGAAACCACCCAGAACACATTTGTTGCAACTTAGCAACATAAAAACTACTCAGAACTGCATAACAACCAATCAAAACCCCATATCAATTGCACTTTTTTAAAAATGTAGTTTATGCAATTATTTGGTGTCGCTAGTTGTGCAGAATAGTCACATTTTCACTTTTTCAAGCACAAATCAAAATGTGTTTTATGGCTTTTAGTCACAAATGTTAGCATTGAGGCCATTTATATGATAGTATGCTATTAAAATTGATGCAGTTTGCATATACACATGTAACATTGCATCTCGGTTTCCCTAAAGTGGTGTAGCTGAATAACAGCAGTGTTTAGCACATATTTAAAGTTAACCAGTCTAAGTCGAGGCCTCTATTTCTCGCCTGTATTAACTTTTCGCGGTCCTGCTGTTGTAGTGTGTACGTGGTGGGAAATATTCCTCATTTGACAGCTCTTGCCCAGTTGGCAGCAGCAGGTGTTGCTCCGTGGGCCATCTTTATGTGTCAGCTCAGAAATATGCCGCACACTCCGGGGTCGTTTTGCAGATCCATAAACCAGCTATCATGTTGGCATTTGAAATTGTATTATGTTTTCATTTTGGGCATTGCATAACTGTGTCGTCCTCCTCCTCCTTTCCCCACTCCTCATAACTGTGAAATTTCACGTCTAGGTGTAGCAGAAGTTTAACTCATTTTCACCTTTGATGGGGTGTACAGTCCCTCTGCAACACTTGTTTAAAGCAGCAAATGTATCTGGGTTGCAATGCCCAGAGTGATTGGAGAGCGCGGCATATGTAGACCTAGAAAGTGGTGGAAATATTTCAGGAATGAGAGCACACCAGTGCCGTTTATCGATTTGGAACGTTAGCACTTGAGAAAGCGGTCGCATTTCGCTTTGTCAGAAGTCTGATAAACACTGAAGAAATATAGCATTATAACTGTATAAGCGAGACAACAGTTGGTTAATGTGTTTTTCAGCTTTCTCTGCAAATTGTATGAAAGCATTTTCTCTCAACATCAATCACAGGAAAAACGCATTAGTTTGGTGTTGTAGTCTATCTGACTTTGTAGTGTCATTACATAGAAAAGCAAAAGTTAGTATAGCCCCCTAAGAAGCTATGCATTGTGATTGTCTTGATTTCTCTCAATCAAGATCACTTGATCTCAGCATAACAAAAGATGTTTACTCATGATTTTTTAATAGTTCTGCTGTTATTAATCTTTTTTTTTTTGACATTGACATATCCGATGTTTATTCTATCTAAACAGTTTTGAGGTAAACATATTTGTCAAAAAAAAGAAATTGTGACCATTGATTGATTAATTGATGTCCATTCATAAATGAGGACTTTGTGGACAGTAATTTATGATATGAAAAATGTTAAATTGGGACCTCTTGAGTAAGATTTAAGTATTAATGGAGTTATTTAATATTTTCATACATGAACATTTTCATTATTCATCCTAATTGTGGCCAATTTAGTGGAATCAATCAATATGAATTCATAGTTTATTGCTATTATGTTATCCATCCTAAATATTTAAAATTCAAATATTACATTTAAATATCTAAATATTATAAATAAAAAGTGTAGATCTCTAAATCACTTATATATTTATACAGTGTAATTTAGATGCATCTCCTTGACTGAGTTTCTATTATTTGTTTTGTCTTAACTCAATTTCAAATTTAAATAAATGTCAAATGAATTTGCGTGGCTTATTTGAATTAATATTTAACCTTTTCAAATAAATGAATAAATGATGTAAGATATTATACATATTCTATAAAAATCAAATAAGTTTACTCTGGATAAGATCTCAAGAAAACAACTTTTGTTATGCTAAGTGATTTGAAAAGTTCAAGATCATGACAAAACAAGACTAATAAAAATAATAATGCATAGCTTCTTGCATGGAAAACCCCATACATTTGTCAGTTTGTTGTGCCATATGGAGCCTGCATGCAGTAATAATGTCGAATACAACACCATCTGCAGATCACAATTATGACAATTGTTAAAATGTCATAGTAGTGCATCATAAGAACCATATTGATGGTATGAATAATAGAAACTATTTATAGGGATGAATCAGCTTTTGGCAATCATGCTGTTGCATCAGTTGCTTAGCTTTGGCGATTCCGGCTTTGCCAATACACCACGTACCTCTGGAAAATTTGCTTTTATATCAGTAAATTATATTATATCACAATTTATTGCAGTGGACATATGTGTAACTTTCTTAAAATATATCATAATAAAGATTGGCTTTTAATTTATTCCATGCATCAAAGAGTTAAAAGTGCCACACTGCTTTGATTTTCCTTATAGCTGTTTGCTTAACATTATGCTATCAAACTAGACTGCAGTGACAACCAGCAGCTGACCTTAGTTTAAATAAATGTATTGTAAATTATGTACCTGTCCCTATGATGGATAGTGTTGTGAGTTTTTCGTTTCTGTTGTAAGTACACATGGCAAAGGCTCCCTGAGGCGGCCAGAGTGTGTTGATACTGTAACAGGATCTCTCACTATCCACACAGTAGGTTCTCCCACTGCTGATTATGTACACACAGCACATGCTGTACATACACAGTTACACATCTTACCAGGGCTTTTTTAGTTACGGTGAAAGAAGAAAAACAAGAAGGACTGTGGGGGATGCTCTGAAGGAGTTGTAGGTTATTGGGGTGCCAGGCCGGGCTGTGTAGCCTACTTAGAGTACAGCTGCAACTAGGCCAGGCTGTTCCTGAGAGCAGACGCGCCAAATGATTCAGCAAGCAGAGGCTCACAGGGTCCGCTGGGACTCAAGTGTCCTCGAGCACAACCGGCACAGTAACACACTTTTGTAGTTTTCATGTTTTTTTTTTTTTTATTATTGGTGGTAACATTTTGTAGAAGGTGTCATGAACTTATTAAAGGGATAGTTCACACAAAAATTAAAATTTTGTCATCATTTACTCACCCTCATGTCATTCCAAACCTGTATGAGTTTCTTTCTTATGTTGAACATAAAAGAAGATGTTTTAAAAAATGCTGGCAATCAAAAAGTTGATGGTCCCCATTGACTTCCATAGTATTTCTCAGTCGGTGGGGACCGACAGCTGTTTGGTTCTTCGAAATACTTCAGATTATCTTCTTTTGTGTTCAACATAAGAAAGAAACTCATACAGGTTTGGAACGACATGAGGTTAAGTAATGATGACAACATTTTCATTTTTGGGTGAGCTATTGCTTTAATCTAGGTTATTGTTCATTTTTAAATATACCATCGTCTATTGTTAATTCATGTTTGTTCATAAAACATTTGAATTGTTAAAAATGTATTTCTTTTTATAGAAATTAACATTTAACCTAGGTTAACAAATGCTGCAAGAGTATTTTTCATTTTGTCATGATACCTACAATGTAGTGCATTAATGTTAAAGGGTTAGTTCACCCAAAAAGGAAAATTAGCCCATAAATTACTCACCCTCAAGTCATCCTAGGTGTATATGACTTTCTTCTTTCAGACGAATCCAGTCGGAGTTATATTAAAAAATAATAATTTAGTTATTTTTTGTTTATATATTTCTATTTGGATAATTCTTTATTTTATAATATATTATTTATAATATTTATTTATGAATGGCATACCATGTATACCCGGTATTAAAAGGGTCATTTGATGCGATTTACATTTTTCCTTTCTCTTTGGAGTGTTACAAGCTCTTGGTGCATAAACAAGATCTGTAAAGTGCGAATCGATGCATTTTTGTAAGAAAAATATCCATATTCAAAACGTAATAATCACTTTAATCTAGCTTGCGCCAGCAGTTGAACACAGAAGCCGTTCCGGGGGAATGACGTATGAGGTCAGCGCTGCTCATGCGCCGGTGCGTCTCGTGAAAACCAACGTTTGTTTACAGGATCAAAAGAAGCAAAGTTTCCTTACTTTAGCAAAGGAAAACAAGTCTCCTCTTAGCTTATATCGAAATCCTCCGACATTCTTCTTTACAAATCCTCGTTTTGTACTTCTAATTAGTGACCGTTGTTTTGTTTCGATCTCTCCGCGTGCGTCACTTCTGAGCCGCGCATGCGCAAAGCTGACCTCATACGTCATTCCCCCGGAACTGCTTCCGTTTAAAACAGTGAGCGCAAGCTAGATTCAAGTGATTATTACGTTTTGAATATGGATATTTTTCTTACAAAAACGCATCGACTAGGATGCCTCGGGGGTGAGTGAAACGCAGCCTAATTTTCATTATTGACTGAACTAACCCTTTAAAGCACTGAACCTTATTGTAAAGTGCTTACTCTTTTGTTGTTGTTTACGTATACATGTCAGAATTATTTATACATTTTATATTTATCATATTATTAAATTATAAATTAATTAATTATAATAAATTGAAAAAAAAAATAATAATTTAGTTATTTTTTGTTTATATATTTCTATTTGGATAATTCTTTATTTTATAATATATTATTTATAATATTTATTTATGAATGGCATACCATGTATACCCGGTATTAAAAGGGTCATTTGATGCGATTTACATTTTTCCTTTCTCTTTGGAGTGTTACAAGCTCTTGGTGCATAAACAAGATCTGTAAAGTACTTCATTACACCAAATACACAAAATAATGTTCTTTTTAGCAACATCATATGTCCCCTTTAAAGGGATAGTTCACCCAAAAATGAAAATATTTTTAAGGTTGTTCATCAGAAGAAAGACCCTTTCGAACAACTTGAGGGTTAGTAAATGATGACAGAATTTTCTTTTTTGGGTGAACTGTCCCTTTAAAATCCAATTTAGAGCATTAAATACAGGTTTAAACTGTGTCCAAACTGGGTTTTTTGTGATCTAGTCAGTCAAACCACATTCGGTAAAAAGTGATAGCTTTTTTTTAGGCTTCATATCGCAAATATCGCTCTAAATAGAGAGTTGTTAGCTTTAATGGCTTTAAAGGAAAAACAAACATGCAATGTAAACATTTAAAAATGAAGAATAGAATGAGATCAACTGCAATACAGTCACACATCTACAAATAAGCAATGCCACAATAAGTGTCACATTTTGCTTTGGACAGGGCCCCCGTAGTTTATAGACAATGCAAAAATGAAAATCTCATACTGTTTCTAAAGTCCCACAGCTCTTTATTGCAGTACAAAGCACACAGACGCACACACCTCGAGAGGAGGAAGCCGGGGAGGCGGGGAGTGTTAGTGCCGAACCAGGCTAATCAGAGCAGGGAAATGAGGTGAGTCCCACACAGGGCTCCCGCGCCTAGAGGCCCACTCACTTGACAGCTCTGATGGATGGAAGTGTCTTCTCATCTGAGAAAGAGAAAGATATTGGGAGGAAGTTGAGGAAGTGCACTGCAGGTATGTCACTGCTGGGTTCCTAGCCTGCCTGCTTTAGGGTAGTTAACAAAGAAAGATGGAGCTGGAGATTGAGAGAGCTTTAGGGAAAGGAGCGAAGGCATAATGAGTCTCCGCGTCAGACAGCACACCCACACAACGTGGAACGCATATTGTACGATAATGGCGAGAGCTGGCTGAATTCATCAGTTCAAATCTAATTGGATGGCTATTGCATAATATCCGGTAGTCATGGTGCACAGGATTTTATGAATATGATGGAATGCTAGGCACCAAGCTGGTATCATAATCTCTTTTGAGCAAGAACTAGTCAGTGCATTTACAGTAGCAAATCTGCATGATGCATTGCACTGAATCTTTGAAATATGTTCAAGAGATTCAATGTTTTGTAGTACATCTATTTTTTTTATTTTCATTTTCTTCTCAGTTTTGTCCGTTAAGGATGGGGAAAATGTAACTATTAGGATTTTCTTGTTTATAATTAAAAAAAATTATTAAAAAAAAAAATTTTTTCCATTCAGTTTTGGTAACATTTTTAAAATATTGAACATTTTGTATGTGTATATTTAACTACATAATTGTGACTACTGATTCTTTTTGATTGGTTCATTGAAGAATCTGTTCATAAGAGTCATTGTTTTGTGAATCAGACTGCTGTTGTGTGCAATTCAAGACAGATGCCTTGTCTGTTTATTTTCTTCGTATTGTTGTGCAGTTTTAAAATATAAGTAAATGCTATTTAATAACATATTTTTAAATACAAGGTTTCTGCAGGTCTTAAAAGGGTCTCGAAAAGTTTTGATTCACCTTCCTCAAATGAAGGAATTAAATCAGAGCAGAAAGTCTTAAAATTGTAAAACCATGGCATTAAATGTTGCACACATGGCTAAAAATATCTTCCTCAGTATTTTGTCTTGTTTTGTCCAATACAAATATCTAAACATCCTTAAATCAGGATACATTTACTTGATGTAAAAAGAAGATTTGAAGTATATGAAGTTTTCTGTTAAATTATACAAAAATGTCTGTCAATGGTTTATGAAAACTTCTTTTTTTTTCTTTGAACTAAGTTGCTTTTCTAAGCCCATTGGCAGATTTCTGTTCTTTTTTAATCAAACTCACTTAATTTTTATAAATTTCACAGAAACAAGACTTTTTGCTCAAGTAAAATCTTTCAACATTTGCATTGGAAAACAAGAGAACAGCATAGAGGAAGAACGCCACTTTTTTCCAATGTGATCAGTAAAAGTTATTTCCATATATTTTATTTATTTATTTTTTTTGTAAAATGATTTAAGAAATAATGGAGATTGGTTGGAATCTTGTTGTATTTCCAAACTTTGTTATTTGTTGTCTTTGTAATTTGTTTGTATTTCTAAATGTTGCTATACAACACATTTTGTTCCTTACATGTTCGTTCCTTGTTCTTAAAAAGGTCTTAAAAGGTCTGCAAAAACCCTATATTAAATAATATAATAATAATTATACATTTTCTCTGTACAAAAAAAAAAGTATTCAAATAATTTTTTGCCATCTTTATGAATTTCATGATGCTTTTCTGAGAGGGTCTTACCATCAACCTCTTAAGCACAGCACATTGATAAATAAAAATAAATTGCTTTTAAATGTTAAATATAACCTTTAAATTTTGAATATAGGTAATTTTTGGTTTCCAGTTGTTTTTCCATTTTTCTATTAATACCAGTGTATTTGAAGACCAGGGCAAAGTAAAGCCAGAGACTTGGGCAGCGGTTTGCCTGTGGTGTCTGAAATAGGCCTCAAGTACATGTGACACTGCAATAAGCTCTGTGGGTATTGTAGCAGTCCAGACAGAGCTAATTACATGCTTTACCAACTCGTACAGTATCTATAGATGCAGCACACCGAATGAGGTAGATTTGAACAGACAGGCAAACTTTCCATGATTTTTATAGAAACCAACAGGAGCTCCAACAGTGCCAATTTATCGCTAACAGCGTGACTGGGGGGAGATATGGAATGAAAATATTTAGTTAACTCTCATCAGGGTTTCTTCACAATTCACTCGCACTAGGCCAACTGCTATTGGTATGTCACAGGTTGTCGGTCACACAGTAGGCCGTTGTGTTTGAGGATTATTTGTGTGGCTGAAGAGCTTGTTATAACAGAGCAAACCTGGTTTGAAACAGTGGAGATCAATCAGTTTGTGAGAGACTTGGGAATAGACTTAGACTGGTATCAAAGTGCAGTTTGACTTCTTTCATGCAATGCGCAATTGGTGAAGTAACATGCAGTAATAAAAAATCAATTGTTGCAATGGCTGTGTAGACATATTGCTAAATCATTTTAGAAATATTAAAGGGGTCATATGATGCGATTTCAATTTTTCCTTTCTCTTTGAAGTGTTACAAGCTCTTGGTGCATAAAGAAGATCTGTAAAGTTGCAAAGACTAAAGTCTCAAATCCAAAGAGATATTCTTTATAAAAGTTAAGAGTCATCCACGCCTACCTAAAATGGCTCGTTCTAACACGCCCCAACATACCTACGTCACTATTTGGGCGCCGTTATGCAACTCTTCCCACATCTTCACGCAAAGAAAGAAGGCGTAACTATTATTCTCGCTGTAGTATTGTTGCCGCCGCCACCATGTCGTGAAGGCGCTGTGTGCTTCGTTTAATAATAATCATTATTATTATTAATTGTTAATTTTCTTTAGTTTTTTTCCTTTGGTGCTTTTTCATTGTTTTTGAGCTAGAAGTCTAAGTTCAATTTTAATTTAACCTATGGGTCAAAGACAAAAAGGAGTTTTCAAGCATGAAAACGGTTAAAAGATTAATACAGCTTTTTTAACAACAACGACAACAAAAAAGTTTAATTACAGAAGATACCCACTAAAATGTCATTCAGTGTAAGATATATTTGGAACAAGAATTATTAGATGACATTAACAGACTCAATTTAAGTAGAGTTGTTAGATTAATTCATCCAAAAACTAATTAATTGTAATTTTAAATATTTACCACTATTCTTCAAACCACTAGGTTTTACCCATTTGTCAGCAAGAAGTTTTTAATCATTTACAATATAATAAAATTTAGAACGAACACTTTTCCTTTTTTTATATATTTTAATAAGTGCAGGTAAGAATAATGTGTCACATTTTGACATTTTATTTTCGCAAACATTATTTGAAACATTAAAGTAGACACTTTACTTGCATTTAATATGATTTCAGTGTATATAAAATCACTTTTAAATTTAATTTGATGCAGAAACCAAAATGGGACGTCTCGTTGTTGACATAAATACATTTATTTATTTAATTATTTATTCAATGAAGATTTTCTATACAATACACATTGTGTTCACAAAGCTCTGTATTAGTATCCAGCATGTGTGTTAGAGAAATGTACACACAATTATGTGTGATTTCAGATAACCGGGTCAGAAAAAAATCCCCAAGGGCATGTGGAAGATCTTAGAGAGAATGAGCTATGATGGTCCAGCCTTTGGTCATGGTCATGGACATGGAAAATAAAAAATGTGTGTTTCGCACACACTTAACAGATTCTTTCACACTTGATTAGAATCTCGCCCGAGGGCGTCTGTGTTTAATGACAGTACACTGAACCGGTGGCAGGTTCACGTAATAGGCAGAATAAAAGGGTCCAAGGTAAATGGGTTCTTTGACATGCCGTGTGAATTCTCACCAGGCTAAATCGCCTAAGATGTTATCGTTTGTGTGGCATAATTATTTATTTTTTCAATTTACATTTAGATTTGATGTCGGCTCAACAGGTATGTCAGATTTTTGTAAGATTAAAAGATTTATATAAAAGACCCACTTGAGTGCAAAGGCCGATTTAGAAAAAAATGAAATAAATGAACAGTTTTTCATGAAAACATCTTCTGCTGAACTGGTAAAAATCCAAAAGTGCACAGAATTTTCTCATTAAAACGTGTTGATTTTAACCTATAACCTTTTGTATCTTATTGCTGTGTGTTTTTAGAACACCTTGGTGAGGTCAATTTTATTCGAACTGTTGCTATTTCACATCACCGTTTCTAAGATAAGGTTTCAAACCATGGAAGCTAAAGGATAAAAGTAGAGATTTGTAATAATAACACCAGAATGATGTAACTTTCAGAAAGGATCATGGTCTGTCGTGTAATTGTCCAATCAATGCCACTGGCCATACACCGTCTGTCTTAAATTGACGTTTCATTGGTTTTGCTGCATGGACGGAATTAAACGCTGAGACTATCAGCTATCACTGAGAGGACGTTTTAGATGAAGCGAGAAAGAAATTGACAAAATGTTGGTTGTACGTGCAAACTATTTTTGACTTCTGTAATTGGTGTAAAATTTAGCTGGAAGGCACAGATTTACATATAACCCATTTGGTCCCATTCATACTTCATTAGGCTTTCCCGAGCAAAAGGTGGGCAAGCCAACAGCCAGGTCACAATGAATGAATCGACCAGACTATGAGAGGTCATCTGGGGCATCTCAGTTTCATTTTACATCATGCTGCATTGAATACAGGTTCACTCACATGCACAAAGACCATATCGTGCATAGAGGCTCTCTAATTTTAAAAGACAATCTCAAATGGTCCACAGAGATTGCGTTGCACAGCTCTACCAGTTGAGTGTTAGTCTTATTTTGGACATTTTGTCCTCAGGGAGTTTATTTGACTGTTCTGCAGGTGTATTTTAAAGGACAATACACTCTGGACTTTTTCACACATTTCAGTGTGTGTGTGTGCGTGTGTTAATTTACTTTAGTGTTTATTTGTATATTATTTATGTATTTGTTTATTTCAATTACATTTTTATTTAAATGTGTTTTATTTAAATGTTTATTTGTTTCATTTCAATCATTATTTATTTATTTGTGTTTTTTACTGTTTTATTGTTATTTATTTGTTTACATTTTTAAAAGCATTTATTTATTTAAATGATAATATTTATTTATTTAAACAATTATTCAAAATATTTATTTCATTAAAATTTTGATTGGTTTTATTTAAATATTTATTTATTATTTACTATTTGTTTTATTACTATTTATTTAGCATTTAAACAATTTAATTAAATATTGTTTTATTTAAAAAGTATCAGTTTATTGTTTATTTATTTATTGAAACAATTATTCAAACAGTTTATTTTATTTAAATATTATTAGTTTTTTTTAATGTATTAATATTTTTGTTACTTTTTTATTTTTTGCCATTTTAGATTATATTTTAAAGGGATCAAATCATGAAAAAATGAAATTTATACTGCAGGCTTTAATGACACCACATAAAAGTCCCTTTAATTTCTATAATGTCGATGAAATTGGATTTTACAGCTTGTTCTGGTGGGATTGTATTTTTGATGGTTTTCCTGCTGCCTTTCGTGATACCCCAAGTCATCTCATCTTGTCACTTCTTTAAGAATAGATGGTTTGTCACTTTGCCCTTTGCTTCGTGTTCGATACTGCATTTATTTCTGCATTCAGGTGTCCTTTGTCTGATAAGACGAGACCATGGATCGCATGTTACAAATTCCTCCCTAGTCACATCCAACACAAAAGCAACCTTTCACAGAAGCCCTCTCCATTTCCCTTAGCTGCAGATAAGGCAGTCATCCATACATTCGGCTCTGAAGCCGACTGACTTCTGCTATTAGAAACTCTACACTGCAGACCCAATGCAGTTGTAGCCATCTGGACTGATAAGACCATTCAAGAGGCCCAAAAGAAAGTCAGGACCAACCACAAGTCACTAGATAGATAATCTCACTTCCTCACAATTTCCCTCTTACTACAGGATTGTCTTGGCTTTAGTTTGGGAAGCGAGAGCATAATTGTCTATTTTCTTGTTGGGCTGGTGGCCAAACTTCTAAAAACACTGAGGACAATTACATTGGAGTGTTACACGCTCTCAACCATTTTGTGCTAAGATGACGTTCCCGTTTATCATAGTTTTGTTCTTAATTGTAAGCTAATAAAAGAGAGGTTCAAAAGCAAAGACGAGATGATGCAAGGAGATCAAAGGAAAAGAAAAATCAGTTAAGAGCACAAATAAAAGGTTGAGAAAAAAGTTTGGTTGCTGTTAGGTTGTACTGAAACATTTGTACTGAAAAGGATTCTATGTAACTCATGCACTATATTCAAAGTCTTCTGAAGTCATACAATAGCTAAGAGTGATAACATTTAAAGGGCCAGTCCACCAAAAATGAAAATAGTGTCATTTACGCACCCTCATATTGTTCCAAACCTGTATGACTGACTTTCTTCTGCAGAACATAAAGAAGATATTTTGAAGAATGTTACCAATTGGTTTCAGGTTCCATTGACTCTAGTGTTCATTTTGTTAGCCATTTTTAATTTAGTCTTAATCTTAGTCCTGTGTCAAATGTACTTTTTAGCTATCATATTTATTCAACCTTGTCCTTGTTTTTGTTTAATCAAGTTTTAGTCAACTAAATGTCTGAGCATTTTAGTCGATGCAAACTTTGTCACATTTTCGTCATGTTCTATAATGGTTAAACTGATAAAAAATTATTTTATGCTCAAAATTATAATCGCAATGAATGTTGTCCTTTGAGAGATTTATTTTGCACTTTCACCAGTAAGCACAAATCATGTGGACTCATACACATGGTTTATTTTACCTCATCTATAGTGTACTGATTTATTATAGGCTATTTAATATATAAATTAATATCAAAGAGTTAGATATGCACTCTCTCTGTCTAAATTATGAAAACTGTTAAAACAAGCAAAAAAATATTTAACAATGAAATTCCTAATAGTAATTCCAATAATTCCAAATTGCAATAATGCTTCTCTATTAAAACAACAGCGGTTGAGTAAGTGCATTTATTCAGCAATCACAATCACAAACAAAATAGTCGAGATCTCATGACAGAACAGACATCTCACATGGAGATCGGTAAACTTCAGCTTACTTGTTTGTCGGAGTGCAAGTGCATGGTTGCCAGATTGCAAAAATTAAGCCAACCAACAGACAGAAAATATATCCTTTTAACAGAGAAGCTCTGATATGGGGATTTGAGCTCTTGATACCTGGCAACTTCACACATGAAAGTGTGTGATACTCTCATAGTAGAGGCATGTACAGCAGTCCAAAATAATATTTTGTCTCCTTTTTTTGACAAAAATACAAAGAGATTTTGGTATAGTTTATATATTTTAAAATACATTTTAGTCTTGTCTTTAATTGTCAACAATATTGCATGTTGATATAGTCACAGTTATCCTTTATTGAGCTTATTGTTGTCTTGTTTTAGTCAAGGGAAGAAAGTGTGTCAATGAACATTTTTCGTCATAGTTTTCGTTAACAAAATGACCACTAATTGACTCAAAAAATAAAATGGAAGTCACTGGGAACGGTGAGTTGAACTGAATCAGTTCAGTCTGATTCATGAACAAAATATTCAGACAAGTCAAGGTCATCAGGGAACACAGCTTCAATTCAGTCTGTTCCTCACACAAAGCTATCGTGTCTTCAGAAAATTTGAAATATAGTATTTGAGTCTTATGGACAACTATTATGATACTTCTTTTAGAGCTTGAACGCTCTAACGATCATTCGCTTGAATCTTATAATATATATCATTCAAATTCCAAGCAAGTAAGAAAATTGTATGGGCTTAAAAGGACACGGGGTGAGTAAATGATAACAAAATGTTCATTCTTGGGTGAACTTTTCCTTTAAGAGCAGAAAGGAACACAGCTTCAATTCAGTCTGTTCCTCACACACAGCTATCGTGTCTTCAGAACATTTGAAATATAGTATTTGAGTCTTATGGACAACTATTATGATACTTCTTTTAGAGCTTGAATGCTCTAACGATCATTCGCTTGAATCTTATAATATATATCATTCAAATTCCAAGCAAGTAAGAAAATTGTATGGGCTTAAAAGGACACGGGGTGAGTAAATGATAACAAAATGTTCATTCTTGGGTGAACTTTTCCTTTAAGAGCAGAAATAAAAGGCTGAGATGAAGGGGTGAGTAGCAGTAGAAAAGTCATTGGCTCTATTAAATCTTCTAGGAGCAGGGCGGACGTTTAAGGTAATGGGAACGAGTCTCGTGCCCTCAAAAGCAGACAAAGAATGACAATTCATTGTATATTAGCAGCTGCTGTCCGATCATGTCTATTATACATGTCTGTCATCATTAGCACATCCGTATGAAAAGAGCTGTCTGCAGATATTACAGTGCCGCCCACCTCAAACGGGACTGACATGATAGATTTACACTATGAGTATTGGAATAGAAAAACTCATTATCCTTGTCTACATTACAAAAAATGAGAGATAGTTTAGTTTATAAAACATTTTCAGCCAGAAAAGATGATGCTTTTAGAGAAGACCAGTGGAAGAAAAAAAAAAAACAGTACCAAATGTCTGTATTATTGCATTGCTGGCAATTTTGGATTTAATTCTGTGGCGCCGCAGCATCTGTGTGTATTTCACTGATATTCATTCATCATTATATGCCCAGCAAAGGAGAGAGACAGACAGACACTGAGAGAGGGTAAGGCTCCCACTGGAGCTCTCCCACGATCCTCCTAAGCGATTGTGTCATAGCCAAACCATTTATCTTCTTAATGTTGTAATGACGGACAAAAATATAGATTTATCTGCCTGAGTCCTTAATTAATTGAATTTTTATGTGTTTGTTACTTATCCTGTTTGACAGAGACCACATCATAAAATATATTGGAACCAGAGAGAAGTGGATAATTGTGTTTTATTTTTTGCTTTTATTTGACAGCAGAATTGGACAACATATTACTGCTACAGAGACTTTTATTGTATTGTATTTTAAGGATATACTGTTTGTTTTTGAACTTCAAAACCACTTTGAAAGAACATTCTTGTGTAAATATATGAAATGCTATCCAAAGCATCTGAAAATAATTTAAAAGTTTTAAAGTTTAAAGTTAAAAAAAGGGGTTTCAACAATAATAATCATAATAATAATAATAATTATTATTATTATTATTATAAATATTAACCAAAAATATTCTAAGTTTTAAACCTTTTGTTTTAAATGTGACTGGCATGTAAATATTAATATTATTATTATAAATATGGCTCTCATTATATGAGTATTCAAATATGAGTATTCTTGGTTAATATTATTATTAATATAATATTAATTATTTCTTATTTCTTATTTTTTCCTGTACACGTGGAAGAATTGACAATAAAGCAGACTTGACTTGACTTGACTTGACTTGACTTCTTCTTCAGCAACCCAGAATATACTTATATTAAGCAGGAGTGGCGTATTGCTAATAATAATAGCTATTATTATTATTATTATTACCACCCAGAAAATTCCTGGATGGCCAGTTTTGTTTTGTTTTGTTTCGTTTTGTTTTGCCAGTACTTCAAAATGACATGTACAGCGGAGAGCCCTGGCTGAAATGTTGCTTTAGTGTCGTCCTTACCAATCTCTAGAGTAAATGTTCAGAAGTTATAGTGCTGCGGTGGAGGTCTTATGACCACAGAAAGTGAAGTCCATTCCCTTGAGAAAGTACCTCACTTTGTAAAGGGTTACAAATGCCCGGAAACGAAACGTCTCTCCTGAGCAGAAGGGCGCGCAGACACCTGGCTCCATTTTGCCGCCGAGGTCTGATGACTTTTATCCTGGCTCTGTGAGCGACTCTATCCATCACGGCAAATTTTATCTCCTGTAACCATCCCTCGTTTCTCAGCCTGTCTGGGGTCTAATGGAGGAGAACAGAGATGGATTGGGAGGTGGGATGTCGACGACAGCTTTGGGACACGGCCCTTTGAGGATACCCCCTACCATTGGCGGGTGATGTGTTTTGTAATTGTGCCTATTAATTATTATTGTGGTTTTGATTGCTCTCTTTATCTTTTATCGGTGGAACGTGAGTCAGTCGAAGCCCTTGTTCTTGTGCTGTTTTGGTCGGACAGCAGGGTTTTTCCGACGCAGTATGTTTCAGGGGTTAATGTGTGTATGATGCTCAATTATCTGTCCTCACTTGTCGATCAAAAGGTTGTCGTCAGACATGCCATTAAATTAGATTGTTAATTCGATTATGAGCTTGTTTTCGTTGTTTAAAGGCCAGTGAAGCATGTAATGATACTTGATAAAGTAGTGTGTGTTTACCATACTGGACACTTAGCCAGAGATGCACCGTTTGCAATTATCAGCTTTGCTTTAATTGGCTACTAAAGTGTAGTTGAGCGTGGGGTAAGATAACTGTATAATATATAATATACATTAAAAAAAGGGCCAAGTATTTTATTGCACTGCATTGCATTTTTTTGTCAAAGTATATTTTATCATTTAAAATTATTATTATTATTATTAAAATACTACAAATAAAAACTTCAGGGAACTAACATAATTAAAAAAACATCTTCGTTAAAATAAATTTAGATAAAATAAACCTTAACTGAATTAAAATAAAATCTGAAGAATTTATAAATAATGTATTAAAAAATGTATAAAATGTATAAAATATAGACATATTTAAACAATGAATAAAAATAACAAAAACACACATAACAAAATGACTAAAACATTAACTAAAATTTAATTGAAAACACATTAGACAAACAGACATTCCCCCCACCATTAGGCCAGGGGAAGTCGTGGCCTAATGGTTAGAGAGTCGGACTTGTAACCCAAAGGTTGCAGGTTCGAGTCTCGTACCGGCAGGGATTGTAGGTGGGGGGAGTGAATGTACAGTGCTCTCTCCCATCTTCAATACCACGACTGAGGTGCCCTTGAGCAAGGCACCGAACCCCCAACTGCTCCCCGGGCGCCGCAGCATAAATGGCTGCCCACTGCTCCGGGTGTGTGTTCACGGTGTGTGTGTGTTCACTGCTGTGTGTGTGCACTTTGGATGGGATAAATGCAGAGCACTAATTCCGAGTATGGGTCACCATACTTGGCCACATGTCACTTCATTCACTCACTCACATTTAAAATTTAAAATAATAATAAAATATCAATAAATTAAAATTCATAATATATGTTAATAAAAATATCTCAATGATGCTAAAATAATGCTGCTATACTTAATATTAAACCTTTTCTTCTCTGGTTTATGGAAATATGTAGTCATATGTATTTGTGTTTTTTTTTGTTGTAGAGATTTATTTTCTACAAATTTCAGAAGATAGCAGATGTCCTGAAAATAATAAGGATCATTATTTTCATATATTTTTCGATTTCATTTCTCTGTGCAGCAATTTAAGTCAAAATTGAGCTTACCCCACTCAGACTTACTAAAGCAAATAACGACTTTCCTGTAATGTAGGGCCTTGAATTTGTTATTTGAAATTACAATCTCATCATCATCTGCCCACAGAAAACTGAAGAAAACAAAAATGAATTATTTCCACTTCAGCTAGATGTTTTCTGGTGGAATGCATTGTCCTTTTTTTTTAATATCTCTTTCTCTGGATCACATGTGTCTCACACTGAACCTACGAGTGGTTGCTAGTAATGTTTTCTATTTTTACTAGCCTCCAGCGATTCATAGTGCTATTTAGGGACATTCACCCTTTATATCACAGTACAGGCTGTTATTTTGCACTTCATTATGTCCTAACCTTAATTGTGGTATTGTTAAAGCAATCAATAAACCCCTGGAATTAGATCCGTTATCCCAAATACAGCACTTTGCAGCTGTTTTGCCCTCCGGGTCAGTTTGGACTAGTTTGAACCACAGTCTGAATAGACACTCGTTCAGTTTTGTTATGTTATCAGGATCATATGTGGTTAGCGTTGTCCATTTTGTTTTTGTTGGGAATCGTAGTGAATCGACTGACTGAAATGATGTTGTGATTGACAGGATCTTATTGACTCATTGCGCACATGCTTTACACACGGTTAGGAATCAATGGCAGCTGGGTCAGAAAACAACATGCCCTTCTAGTGCATTAACGGGTTGCTAATTAACTGATGCTTTTATCTGCCAAATCCATGAATCCTTTGAAGGGAAAGTGCAGTTAAATTCCCGTGAATGTGCATTTACTGCCTCCTTTGATGGAAAAGGTTGTATTGGGTAAGAGTAACCTTTTTTCTGAGGCTATTAGGCTAACCGCGACGCTTTTTGCTACTTTAGTATCTGAACCCTGAAGAGACTTTGACAACTTTGGTTTGCTTTGTTGAAATAGGTTTCATCATTTAATGTGATTTTCTGAGAATTATTCTTATTTCTCCAGAGAAAAGCTGCTCTTTTGTATCATGCTTTTTTTCTTGAAAATCACTTAGATGATTCTCTTCTGCCGGATGCAACTGGTAGGTCATTAGATGCAGTGCCACTGCAAACATCAATTTAGCTTTGAATTTGAAGTACATTAAATCTTGAAGCTCTTTTTACAAACGTTTTGAAACATCATGTTTCATCGTATCAGTGACAGTATTGCTCACTTTTATTCAGCGCCAGTGATCCACTTACTGACACCCGTTTCAAGTTAATTTACAGTGGGTACGGAAAGTATTCAGACCCCCTTAAATTTTTCACTCTTTGTTATATTGCAGCCATTTGCTAAAATCATTTAAGTTAATTTTGAAGTGCTTGTCTCTCCAATACCTCCTCATAATAATGGAGTCAAGGTTTGGATTGGTTCAGCCCGGGACTCCATGAATATAAATGGTGAAAGTCTTACAGTATAGTCATATTATTGGTTCAATGTGTGCTTATTGTTCTTATACAATATTATGGTAAAATTATATAAAAATTTATTTTTATTTTATTCATTATTGATATAATATACATTATTATTATTAGCAGTAGTAGTACATACATTTTCCTTTTATCTATTGTTATGGATATAATAATAATAATAAATGTTACAATACAAATAAATAAGTATATAAATCAAAAATAAAATAAAATGTATGTAATAATTAAAGTAGTAGTAGTAGTAGTAGTAGCATCATATGCTTTTTTCTTTTATGTATTATTGATAATATAATAAATATTATATCCAAAATACAAAAATACAATATAAATAAAATGTATAATTCTATTCATTAGTAGTAGTAGTGGTACTAGTTGTAGCATTAGTATTATTATGACTTTTACATGACATTTGCTCTGTGATTCATTAAGACAGAAAAGAAATTGGTGACTTTTTACAATAAGGTTCATGAATTAGGTGTTGTGAATAAACAATAAACCATAGTCAATAAATGAACACAATTAACACACTGTAATAAATGCTGTAAAAATGATTCATTGTTAGTTCAGCAGCTACCTTATTTGGCGACGTGAACTCACAGCATATGTTTTCTGTACAAATCCAGCTCCATCTCTTCCTGTTTCAGCACAAAACGACTCTAATTTATGGCCCTTCATCACATTCTAATTAAAATGTTGGCCAGTTGCAATGGTTATGTAGCTGTGCCAGAGTAAAGGACTGCCGTCTGGTGTTTGTGAGGAGGCCGGGGATCTAAATGACAAGAGGTCTCTGGGCTCAGATGGCCGAGCAAAGGGTCAGTGCCGCCACAAACACCCATCACCCAATGTCCTGTCTGCGGGAAAACCTCTTTTTGAGCTGTCTCATTTTCTCCTCTGCTAGACAGAAACAAGAACTGCTCTGAAACAGAAACTAATGTGTAGGTCACTTTGACCAAAGCAGCATGTCAAGCTAGAAGCTATATACTCCTGATTTTATAGTTACAGGAATAGCTCACCCGAAAATGATAATTGGATGAAAATGTACTCACCCTCAGGCCATCAAAGATGTAAATGAGTTTGTTTCTTCATCAAAACAGATTAGGAGAATTTAGCATTACATCACTTGCTCACTAGTGGATCCTTTGCAGTGAATGGGTGCCGTCAGAATGAGAGTCCAAATTTTCCATTTTTGAGTGATCTATTTCTTTAAATTCCCTCCTTCAGTGTAACTCCTGAATTTTTTGGTCTTAGTCTGATTAGTTCTAAAAGTACAGCACCCAAGTAAATATTTGTTTAAAAACGTACCAGTATAAATATTTTGCTGATTAATTTTTAATCGTCAAATAAATATTGGCAGACTTTGCAAATGGCACTTCCTCCTTTCACAAAAACATGCAATTTTGGGCAAGGTCAAATGCAGAATTAATTTTACACAAATCAATTTTCTTAGTGCTTTCCTCCTTTACCCAAAGAACTTGTTTGGACATTTCTCAGATGTCTCTAATCACTATAAAATCACTCTAATAATTAATTTGCAGATGGCTCCGGCTGAGACCAGATCAGTTGATGTTCCTCTTGTTTATGTTCATTCCCATGAGCTGGCCTGCTTGTCTGTCCGTCATCAATGTCACATGTGCCTGATCATGTCTCATGTTCCCTCCGGAAGAGCAGTCAGAATGGCACGTGTCACTAGTATTAGGGATTACCCCTCACAAACCCCATGTTGTCATGTGCATACGAGATAAACAGAGCCTGACCCACTGTCATATTTACCGCAGGAAATCTGATTTCAGGTCAGTGATCAATGGACGCTTCACTTACGCAACACTATAAAAATTGTTGCTTTGGCCAATCGCTCAACTGAGAGGCATTGGCGGATTATTTATTTAATTAGAGAAGGTAATCAATAGACAAGTAGCAGAATCATTTTTTTTTTTTTTCTTTTTGGCTGCAACACAAAGTGTGTGCATGAGATATCTGTTGAGGAAGAGGAAGTGGAAGTGATATGGGGATATCCACAAATCTGAGACCATTAGTGAAAATTCTTTGTTGCATTTTTATGTACTTTTTCTTTTAACTACAAATAATATTTTCATAACAATTTGAGCATTTTTTGTATAATATCTTAAATAGTGCAAAATCTTAAATATTTCTTCATGTTGTTCAGAACGTTTTCAGAACATTTAAAAAAAAAAATTAAATATTAAATATAAAAAATATTTTTTGTACCTTTTTATAACTTTTTAAAAATTATTTAGTTTTACTTAAAATTGTTAAAATTGTTTATATCCAAATGTATGATTATTTCCAAATTGAATTCCTTATTTTTAGACTTTTGAACCCCACTTGATTTGGTCTCTTTTTAAAGCAGTCTCTCTGTAATTCTTCAGTGCAGCTATACAGGTGCATCTCAATAAATTAGAATGTCGTGGAAAAGTTCATTTATTTCAGTAATTCAACTCAAATTGTGAAACTCGTGTATTAAATAAATTCATTGCACACAGACTGAAGTAGTTTAAGTCTTTGGTTCTTTTAATTGTGATGATTTTGACTCACATTTAACAAAAACCCACCAATTCACTATCTCAACAAATTAGAATATTTCATAACACCAATAAAAAAAACATTTTTAGTGAATTGTTGGCTGGTATGTTCATTTACTGTACATGTACTCAATACTTGGTAGGGGCTCCTTTTGCTTTAATTACTGCCTAAATTCGGCGTGGCATGGAGGTAGTTAACTCTGTGTGAAATGCTTCCTTCAAAATTGAGAAATGTCTTTTGATTTCCGCAGCTATGAAGTTGGTCCATGAGGAGGAACTTTAAGGCCATTTAAGTTCATTCTCCAAGTCATATTCAATCTCTCATAAATCTCAGATGTTGATGTAATGCACTTATGCTCTTTCTGTGGTTGAACATGCTTTTGGCTCTATCTGTGCTTAGATTTAGTATGTGGTGTTGTTATACCACTGATCCTCCTTGGGGATTAGAGGAAGAGGATTTGAACTTTAAAAACTCTCATCCTTGGGAAATTTGAAAAACAGACAAGCAGTCATGTTGTGTGTGTGTGTGTAAGCTCAATCTTGTTAATAGGAGAGCAGAATAATTATAGTTTTTATGTTATTTTCAATTTGCCATTCTAACTTAGATTTAATTTTGCAAGCTTTTTTAAATTTCTGTTTTTATTTTATTTTATTTTATTTTATTTCATTTTATTTCATTTTCCTGCTGAAAAAGCCAGAAACCAAAAACTAGTTTAGTTTCATTCTGCTAATTTTATTTTATCTTTCTATGGTTAATTTAATTTCTACGTCCCAACATTTCAAATCTGTATGTATGAACCTATAAAACCCTTTCTATTCATAAAGGCATACATTAACAGCACACAGCTAACTCAGAACAGTCTCGAAGACATCTTATTGAGCAATAGAGCAATATTTCCCGGTATTCACATCACGTCTCACATCACGTTGCTTGCCAAGGTCGTAACAGCTTTTATGAGCTTCGTTAGCCACCGGCTTGTCAGTGTAAAGTTTTGCTGTTACAGGAAATCCAAACAATTTTTAAAAAGTTTCATATATTCAGATGACATGCACAGCTCTCCATGTCACCTTACAAGGTTTTAGACACGGTTGTCATCCAGTCAGAGTCGCTGAGGCCTTTTTAATACTGTTGCATAAG
>NW_015548264.1:1891924-1893710 GCF_001515605.1 Sinocyclocheilus anshuiensis
CCATGCGTGTGATGAACCTTTCTTTTTTTCCCAGTTCCTCAGACGGTGGAAGTGATAGACCAAGTCAGAAGTGATTGGATTCTGCTTAACATTCTCTCCCACCTGTCTGGGTTTTTTTTGTGTGTGTTCTCAAAGGTGACATCTTTCAGTCAGTCCTTTCTTAAAAACTTAAATTCTCAAGGTCATCACAGTCTGAGGCTCAAGGGACGAGACCTTCTTTTTGACAGCGACTGTCACCTTCAGTCATAACCATGAGAAAGTGTCCACCAGATACTATAGAGACTTGTGTGTTACATAACACACTATATGTCATCTAGACATCAGTCGACAAGTCGGAATATGACATTGCAACTTGAAAACATTCATCCAAATCTTGGAAAATGAGCAACCTTTCATAACACCATCAGATGATTAAAAAGATGCAATTTACAACAATGTATTATGAAATTAGGATGCTGCGCTCGGATCGCTATAAAAAAGACATAGAATTGACAAGAATATAACATTTACACACTTTACTGCCACATTTTCTTATATGCTTTAAACTGCCTACTTTCCACTAAGAAACTTTTAATGCATTTTAATGATTCTAATGTATTCTAATCGATTCCTTTCTCTCTTTTGTATGATTGCCGATGTCGCCGCTGATGTCATTGTGATGACAGGTAAGATTAACATACAGTTCCTTTGCTTCTTTCAACCACAGAATGATGAAATGTCAACTGTATCTAAGTCCATTAAACATCAGACAATATCAGTTTAACGCAAATGAAAATAAATGAGCACCATTAAGCAAGTTTAGCTGATATTCATCACTGCACCTTCAAAACCCTTCCATGGGAAAATGCTTTTAAATTTTGACATACAAATCTCTCATATTCCCACAAAATGTTTTCTGGCAAGACATTCGTTAGAGCTCTATCATCCTTCTCCCTTTTGGTCTGACCTCTTGACTTTGAAGCTTGGAGAATGTGATTGTCACAATAAAGTTCAATTGCGTTTCTCTCCCACTGCTGGAGTTGCTTAACCTGACCGTGGTGCTCAGTGCTTATAGGAATAATGAGAAAATAATGGCATATTAATGAGCACATTAGACTTTTAACAAAGAAAAACGTGTCTGTTGGCCCCCGACTGCACTCAAGGTAGGACGGCGTAGTATTTGTTTCAGTGGGAAGTGTAATTGTGAAAGGGGAGGTCACGGCTGACCTGAGACCTCCGTCTTGATTAATGGCTTTTGGACTGAAACATACACTGTCTTGCAGCTGTTCGTTTTGGTCAGTTAAGTTCTGTCCCGGTTTCATCTGGTCATTTAGATCAAACAGTTGTCTGGTTGTGAAGATAGCTGCAGTGAAAAGCCCTACTGGGAAAGGGTCTCATCTGTTCTGAACAGTTTTGGTTGCTCTATAATTTTAACCCTCTAAGCGCCAAAGTCGCAAAATTGCGCCAAGACGTCATACTTAATAAAATAGACTGTAGTTCCTAATATGGTGTAATATCTCATTTGTATTCCCTACCACTAGATGGCAGACATGTAGTACTTCGATTCTAGACCAAAATTACTTCACGTTCCTATTCAAAGTGTTCGAGGAAATAGCAGAGCAAGTGAGCTATCGTGTCATTGATACGGAAGCAGTTCAGTTCATAGCGTGCGAGTAAATTGTGAGATTTGTAAGAGAAAATCGCCAAATGGCTAATAAAAAGTTATACCGTGAGGATGTGTTGCAAATGTTATTCGCCAATTCTGACTCTGAAGGGGAATATTTGCCTTTTGGAAATGACGATCGGT
>NW_015548264.1:1894492-1894907 GCF_001515605.1 Sinocyclocheilus anshuiensis
TTTACTACTATATAGTATAGTAATATAGTAATAATTTAGTACTTTCTCCTGTTTTATTGTTGGTTTCCTCTTTTCTCATCATTTGGAATGAAGATACAAAAACAAAACAAAAAACATGCAAATAAGTTCAAACATCAATTCAATATCTATTATTTCCTGAATATTATGACATTCAAGATGGCTGCCCCTGATGACATCATAATATGCAAATTAGATTAGTATATTACACCCCACATAAACTTTCGCTCATGCCCAACATTTTTCTAATTTACAGTAGATCTCTATCTTTAAAGGGGTCATATGATGCGATTTCATTTTTTCTTTTCTCTTTGGAGTGTTTCAAGCTCTTGGTGCATAAAGAAGATCTGTAAAGTTGCAAAGACTAAAGTCTCAAATCCAAAGAGATATTCTTTAT
>NW_015548264.1:1895306-1903486 GCF_001515605.1 Sinocyclocheilus anshuiensis
GAGCTGATCTGTGCTGGTCGCTGAGGGAATACATCAACTTAGTGCTGTGGATCACCGGATCGGCTTTCACCATTTTCACCGCTCCTTCACCGGGACCGCCGTTCTCGTGCTGTGGATCGCCGGCACATTTTATGGAGGACTGTTTACTGATCCTGGGAGAGTAACATTAGACTAAAATGCCGGCAGTTCTGACTCACGTAAGTACGTTTTCATTTAAAGGATTTGCCACTGATGATTCAAACGCAAGTTTTGGGCAGTAGAGTAGCACTTGTTGTTTGTCATTTCTATGATCACAAATGCAGACAGGGTTTTATGTTTACGCGGCGCGATGCAACGCAACGCGTAAAAAGACAGTATAAGTCATTATAATCAGTAATTATGTCCCCACTGGATGCAACAAATGCCTCGTTTGTAATGGGTTTTAATGTTAATGTCTCGTCGCTCCGACCGGACACGGCATCAACAGTATGGTGAGGGGCATAACATTTCCGTCTCACACTTGAGGTATTCGGCCAATCACAACGCACTGGATAGCTGGCCAATCACAGCACACCTCGCTTTTTCAGACCGATGAGCTTTGTAAAAATCGACACGTTTCAAAAAGGCGGGGCATAGAGGAGAAACAATAATGTACAGTATGTGGAAAATAATGTGTTTTTTTTACTTTAAACCGCATAAAGAAATTTCATTATACACAAAATAATGTTCTTTTTAGCAGCATCATATGACCCCTTTAAGCCCTTTCAAGACACAAGCTTTTGAAATCTTGATGTCAAAATCCAGCATTTTTCCAAAAATCCCTGGCGCCTAAAGGGTTAATCAAGGCCGCATACTAGTCTGGACCATTTTGCCCTTCAGAATTTTAAATAAGTACCTAGTTGCCTGTATTAGCCAGGACGTGGTTATTAAGCTCATTTTTCTTCACATAAACTTCACGAATCAGCGACCTCTTATTGGCTTTCATAACAAAAGATGCATGCAGAAATACCTTAAGGGATTCCTAATGAAATTGCAATCACAGAGTTGCACTTTTGAATAAACTTATTATTATTTCTTTCCCAGGACAATTCTTCATGTTAAACAACCAAACCTCGTCCTTTTTACTTTTGAAAAAGAATGTGAGCAATGTTTCCTAATGCAAAACTAGAGTGTTCAGGGTGGTTGTGGTTTTTAGCATTTTGTCAAACAGTTTCTAGTGTATTCTCAGTGTTTTTTAATAAGTTTCTATACATTTTTTAGGGTGTTCTGTGAGGTTTTTAGAACACTGCTATGCCATTTCAAGAATTTATTTATTTATTTGTATTTCATGTCTAACACAAATTCACCAAAGCTGAAAAGGTAGGGTTAGTGTTTTGTGCAAATCTCTATTCCTAAGTATGAGCAATAAATATAATGTTTCCCTCACTACAAATGACGACGTGAACTAAAATGAGCATTCTGGGTTCAGATTAACACAGGGAGATGGAAATACTTTTATGATGCTGCACAGAAAAAACAAAGACTAAAAGAACCACAAGGAAAAAACTGAAAGAGCGGTAACACTGAAAGCTGTGAACAGAGAGTCTCACAGAATGTGGCTTGTCGATTGCTATAGCCTAGGATGCATTTCAGTGGTTGAGCTGTAACTGTTTCAGATCATTAGTCCTGTGGCACCTGGTTCTCGAAATGATCTTGCTAACTTTAGTACAGTGATTACTGATATCCAGGGATCTGTAAAACCGAGATCAGAGTAATTGCATTGTGTATTGAATGCCTGTAAGCCAGCCCTCGAGACTCAAACTAGGTTCATATTAACTCAGTAAAAAGGGAAGATGATATAATGCATGATATTACATAAATTCAATGATAATATATGGAATAACAGAGAGAGAATTTATTTTATTTTTATTTTATTTTATTATATTTTTTGGTTACACTTTATTTTAAGGTGTCCTTGTTACAGTGTAATTATACATTTAAGTACTAATTAATTAACTACATGTACGTACTACTGTATATGGTTAAGATTAGAGTTTGGCTTAGGGTTACTTGCATGTAATTAGAAATAATTAATTGTTATTATAATAGTAAATACATGTAACATGTGTAACAAGGACACCTTAAAATAAAGTGTTACCCATTTATTTTATTTTATTTTATTTATTTTTTATTTTATTTTATTTCAAGCATGTCCAGACAATAGTACAGTATTGACTTTGTGGTCCAGACGGGCACTAAAACATGGATGTCTGGTCTGGTCACCCTGTAGTCCAATATAACAGTCTAGATGGGCAGTCAAGGGCCACACTGATGCAACTCCCCTTAATTTACCCTCTTTTTGGGTCAATAACTGAGGCAACCTCCAGCACCTGCAGTGGAGTCAATACTGGTTAAGCACAGGGCCAAAGAGTGTTGAAACAGGAGAAACATCCCATAATTGGTGATAATTAGTATAGTTAGGAACAAGAAGTGCCCTTCTGAAACAAAGGCCCAGACCGCCAGTGCAGCTTCGAACAATTATTATCAGACTGTATGACAAGAGTGAAAAAGAGAAACTCAATAAGGCCATTACTTAACTAGACAGTAGTGCTTAACTAAGCGAAGGAGAAAAGAAACACAAAGATAGCAGTTGGTCCTCTGGTGTTTTATTGTCAGTGTTTTTAAGAGACTGTCTACATGCATTTATTCAGCTTTCACCGAGGTCACATATTTATGTGCATTAATTATGAAAATAATTAGTCTTTTAATGGCCCAGAGATTGCTTGGCCTTGAAATGATCTCTCCTGGAGGAGGAAAGACGCTCGCGTCATGTAAATGTTCCCATGTAAAACCCCTCATAAGGTTCCTTTATAATGTATTTCCGATGCATTATTCATGCGCGTGAGACCTTTTTTTAAAAAGGCTGATGACATGATAATAGCGTTTAATTGGTTAATGGAGGGAGTGAGATTCAGGTCATGTAATATTAAAAATGGAGAAGTTAAAGGATTTAATAGAACCCTTATGTATGCCTGGCCTTCGCTTTCTTGTGTTATCCATTAGAGAAAGAAGTACTGAGTCAACTTTGACGAAATGGACAAATTGAGGTGTGACGTCGGGTGAATGAATCACAGAAGCTTTCTGATTAGATTTAGTGGGTTAAGCCTGATTGCACTTACTTGATGTGCGGGTTGAAGTAGTGCAAATCAATGGTAACAGACGTCGGACACCTATTACAGACTTACGGGATTGTGTTAACACAGTGTACCGGTACATGGCGATCATTTCATGCTTTGAAAAGGGACGTGACCTCCAGTTATTGAACATTTATGGATCTGTTAATGTGAACTTGTGAAAAGGACACAGAAGATTGCTTTTCTCATGCTTGTGTCTCACTACTAGCACATGCTTTTATCCAAAGGGACTTCAAGTACATATATTACAGGGACATTTCATTCTTGACCAGTCTTGAGGTTTACATTTACATGAATGCATTTGGCAGACAATCAGGTTCTTTTTTTCTGTTAGCTGTGCATGAGAATCAACTTTTGAGTGTATGATGCATAGTTTGGTATAAATACATTAATGCTACTTCTGGACTTATGTGCCAGCTTAGTGAATAAAATTTCTAAATGCAATGTTAGTTTCTGCCTGTTTGGGTTTAAATTTCACAAACAATAGTCTGACCTTTGCTGTTCTTTAATCTGACATAAGTGTTGTGGCTAAATCAAATCAAAGACGTGTGGGTGCTCTACTAAAGTGACTGTCTAATAGTGATTAAAGTGTTTGTGCGATTTCTCCTCTGATCTTTCCAGATCTAAGATTTCTGTTCGTATGCTTGTAGAAGGTTGAGGCTGACAGTTTTGACTTCAGATCTTTTAACAACTTTTAGTTTGGTGGAAAATTACTGTGAGAAATGTATCCAAGATGCCAAAAAATATATATTTTTTCTCCTCTAGAACTGGATTTGATGATACATTTGTAATATATTACTTGAATTAAGCCTTCAAAACGTGAATAAAAACCTGATAAAAAATCATAAAGAAGAATTTTAAAACTCAACACAGTGCGCCATGCATAATTTAAAATACGGGTAAAACACCTGTGAAAAATCAATACGGAAAATTCCAACATTAAAACAGTACATGGGCCCTATTTTTACAGACTTTTCTTAGAGTTTACAGTGAAAGTCAGTTGTGTTGTTTTGGATGTCAATTACATTCATTGTTTGGACAAAAAAAGCAGAGATATGTTTTTCAAAATATCACTATGCAGGTTGTCCATCAAAACTCCTCATATTTAAAGAGCAGAATCCAGGGTAGATGTCTCTGTAACAGCACGTCACACTAAAGGTTTGACTTAAAGTATTCTCTTAGATGTTCAGCATGGGTAATATAATATAATATACTCCCAGAATTCGCACAGTTAAAGATGTAGGCGTCCGGAGAGCTTTTGACATCTCACCATAACATACTTCATTCCACCAAATGTAGCTGAACAAGTTTTCAAGTAACTGAAACCAGAAACCCACAGATGATTTATTCAGTACTATATCCTCTACCTGCCAACTCCCTTAGAAACAGGATCCTTCCTAAACAAACGAGGAAATGATTCTGTAAACACAGTTACATGACCCACGCTGTCCTCACTCTGGACACCAGAGAAGATCCTTCCAGTGATGCTTGATTCTGTGCGGTTTCCCTCACTGTCATTGTAATATTTCAGTGCGATCTCTCCAGTGTGTGGTTATGTAATTCACCCAATTTATATGGTCACACTTGTTGTACAGGCGTTTTTGAGGTGTGTTTTCATAATCGTATCCATTTCCGTTGTCCTTCAGTGACAAGAATGCTTATGTTATAATGTACATGTCATATGGTATAGGTTGTGATGGCATAGATGGTAAAGGTCATGCTGGTAACCCAAAGGCCATTTGTTCAAAGGACAATCTGTGAACTGTGAGCATTGCTGAGTTGTGCCCTTGAGCAAAAGTCTTATATTGTCCTGGTAGAAAGTGTCATGTAAGTCACTTTGGATAAATTGCGTCAGCTAGTAGAATGGAGTATCTAACGTTATCAGGTTATTACATTTAATGTGTTGCATTGAACTAAAGACAGGTAGATATATATTTTTTATTTGTAGGTTTTTTTTCAGTATATTTGGTCTTTTCAATTTAGTCAGTATTTCACAATCTGTCATTTTAGTCCATTAACTGGACTGAAATGTCATATAATTTTATGTTTATGTTATTTTATGTCATTTTGACCCAGAGAGCATTTTCTTTTTCATGAAAATGCTAGTTAATATTATCGCATTAGCTCAGATCAATGAGCTACGATCAGTCAGTTGCAAAATTAAATATAAGTGCTAACTGAAAGAAAACAAGTTGATTAAAAATTTTATACAATATTTGGTGATAAGATGGCTCAATGAGAGATTTACCAGCAATTTTTAAAAGCCTGATCAGTTTCCTCTAGGTAAAGGATTTTGAGCACAGCGCAAGGGTTCAGGCTGTGCATGTACAGTATATGCAGCTGTAAGGACTGTATTTATATGTACTCATGCCACAGACACTCAGGGCAAGGTCACACGCTCTTTTTTTGCACACTGAGAAGCATTATCTTAAATCGTTCACAGATCAACTCTATACACAGCCGAAACCTAGAGGGACAAACGTGGGGAAGAAGTTATTGGGTCATTCATCATGATGACTCAGATGCAAGGTGGCTCTTTAGCTTGAGGTATTGCAGTGAGCTGAGGACCTCGCTGTGCCCCTCACCGTGTTAGGAGCTAAATCGAGAGCTTCTCTCAGACAGGAGTCTCTCCTTTGAGAAACACATCAAGATCAGGGAAATCCAGTGTTTCTGACTTCTGTTCTTGCTGCTGCAGTCAATATATGTCCTATAACAGCGCCTGACAGCCTCCTCATCAGGCTTTAAAATGCTGCCCTCCTTTGAAATTGTTTTCTCTCCACCAGCTTTCCATCATCCTCTATTGTCACGTCTTATCCTTTTACTCTCAGTCAAGTGACCAGCTAGATAATCACACTCTATTGATTGATAGCAAGGCATCAGCTCTCCAGGTCAGCCATTTGAATGGACCCATAGCTCAATTATGACACACACTTTACACAGCAAAATCCCCAGAGTTAAATCAACTCTGCTCAGAGTACATATTGTCCCAATCTACAGAGTGTTAAAGTAACACTGAAGCAGAGTTACCACTGTTGAGGATTGTGTGGTAAGTTTTCATGTCTAAAAGCCTGAGCAGTAGTTGTTCATCTTCAACATTGTTAACAGCAGGTTTTCTTAACTAATGCTCAATCATTACTTAATTATTCGCTTAATTATCGCATTAACTGTGAAATAAAATGAAATCCCTTTTTAGAGACAAACTGCTCACAAACCTTGTTCTTTTTGGCTGTTTTCAGACTTTGAAGCCTTCCCTGCTGCTTGAGGTCTCTGTCAAACCAACTCGGATCTGGCCCGAAAGCTTAAAAAAAAGAGGGGGGCCCGGCCACCTCGGTCACTGTGTCCCCTCACCTCTGGTGCCATCTCCGTAGTGGGTGCCCTGATTTTAGTCGGTGAGGCAAGGTACTGCCCTGGGAAGGTCTCCCAGGCTGTTAAATACACAGATTAAAAGCGAAATCTTTTCATTTCGGTTCGTTCTTAGCAAAACAATTTTTTTTTTCGTTCAGGTTATGCAGAGCGAAATAAGAACGGTTCTGCATTTAGAAAGAATTCTTATTAACTTTGCTATTATTCTTGAATTTTCAAACTGCTAACACTTTGCACTTTGCAGTTTCGAATTATGCCTTTACTGTATGACCAAAAATTACGGAGTAGTCTATTTTATGTTTCAGCTGTTTAATCGCGCCGGCGCCTCACACGCACACTAAGCCTGCACACACAAAGCCTATTTTACCTAATAAGGCTAATAGTTTAGCTTCAGCTACATCACGAATATGGACACATTTGGATTTGTGCCTGAGAGAGGTAAGGCCAACTTTACCTTACTTTTCTTTATAAATTAATTTGTTTTGGCATGTTTATTGCTAAGCATATATAATTATATTCTGCAATTATATTTATCCATTAGAATGATATACTTTTAAATTCTTATTCTGTTCTGATACGGTTAAATTTAAAGGATTTGTTGTAAAGTGAGGGGAACTAAAATATCCTATAGTGTTCATAATGTTGGTACATTATAACATTATTAGGCCTGCCATTATTATTTCTGAAAATGCAACTTATACGAGACGTAACTTTTTTTTATTTTCCTCAAAAAAAATTTTTTTTTGTATTTTATTGTGTTTTTAAAAGCCTGCAGCAAACGAAAATATGCGATTAATCTGTTAAAATCTGTTACTGTGGGTTAACAAATTTACATTAGTAGGCTATTCTTATGCTTGGCTTCACAGATAGCAACAGAGTCTGGGCCAAATCTGGTTTACATTCACTTCTGGCTTTTTTGTCTTGATTGCAAATGTTTTTATTTATAACATCAATTACTAGGCCTACATTATTTTTTTCAGAAATGGAAGTAACTTAAAATGTTATTGTGTGTTTGTAATTTTAATTTCCCTTTCGAAAGGGAACGAGACGCTGCGTCCTCTAGAGGGCGCTAGGGGAACGCCTTCGGCGTTACCGGTGTCTGAAGCATGAATGAAAAAACGACAATGCCCTTGACATTGGCAGGCGGCAGCCTATGACGTAAACAATAAAGTGAGTGCGGGTATAAAAGCGCACCTGCGGAAAACGTCATCCTCTTCTTTGTCTTCAAGCCTTGTGTACGGAAGCACATACGTTTGACTCACGAGAGATAAGTATGCACTCACTGTTTGCATTCGCGGAACTACTAGAACAGAGGTCTGTATTTGAGTTTTTGTCAGCGTTTGCACGAGCGCGTTTGCCTCTCGAGGGAGTTGAACAAGCTTAATGCAATGCATTCGCGGCGGTTTCTGTTCTTGCCTGATTCTTGAGAGAATTTAGTGTTTGAACAGAGTGTGTTTGGCTCTCAACGGAGATTAGCCACGCTGCGAGATGTGATCGCGTTGAGAATGCCTGTATGCCTGATTCTCTTTGAACGAGGGATAAGGATGCGCTCACTGTTTGCATTCACAGAACTACTAGAGCAGAGGTCTGTACTCGAGTGTTTGTAAGCGTTTGCACGAGCGCGTTCGCCTCTCGAGGGAGTTGAACAAGCTTAATGCGATGCAT
>NW_015548264.1:1904528-1947866 GCF_001515605.1 Sinocyclocheilus anshuiensis
CTGAGACCTCCACCATTAAGAGCTCCTCAACTAGGGTTGAGTGTTGTTAGCCTTCTCTCGTTTAGGAGAGTCATCCTGCTGAAGCCTCCGCTCTTTAGAGCTCCGTCTTTGGCAGTAATATGAGTTGTAGGCTCTTTCTTTTTAAGCCTCACTAACTGCCTCTGGCGTTGAGTGTAGCTAGGTCTCCTCTCACTTTAGACAGTCGTTATGCTGAGACCTCCACTCTTAAGAGTTCCCCTACCAGGATCGAGTGTCGTTAGGCTTCCTCTCGTTTAAGAGGGTCATCCTGCTGAAGCCTCCGCTCTTTAGAGCTCCGTCTTTGGCAGTAATATGAGTTGTAGGCTCTTTCTTTTTAAGCCTCACTAACTGCCTCTGGCGTTGAGTGTAGCTAGGTCTCCTCTCACTTTAGACAGTCGTTATGCTGAGACCTCCACTCTTAAGAGTTCCCCTACCAGGATCGAGTGTCGTTAGGCTTCCTCTCGTTTAAGAGGGTCATCCTGCTGAAGCCTCCGCTCTTTAGAGCTCCGTCTTTGGCAGTAATATGAGTTTGTAGGCTCTTTTCTTTTTTGAGCCTCACTATCTGCCTCTGGCGTTGAGTGTAGCTAGGTCTCCCCTCACTTTAGACAGTCGTTATGCTGAGACCTCCACTCTTAAGAGTTCCCCTACCAGGATCGAGGGTCGCTAGGTTTCCTCTCATTTAAGATAGTCATTCTGCTGACGCCTCCGCTCTCCAGAGCTCCGCTTAGGCAGTAAGGTTACATGCGTAACCTGAGATGATTTTTATCTATAGGCCTATACAGCAAAACTACAGAGCTTCCAGTAGGTTATTTTATGGAGCTGTAAACACGGGAATCTCCGACCGCATGCAATCTTTAACGAACACCCAATTCATATATCAAACTAGGCTATATGTTATTAAATTGTACATAGGCTATATATCAGATTATTTTATTTACACGTTTCATGTTTGTGTTTATCCCGTTTTTTCCCCCATTGCATCTGAAAATTACTTTCAGAAACATTTTTTTTTTCAAAGCAGCGCCAAACTCTATATATATATATATATTAGTTATTATTGTTTTTTTTTAAAGAAGAAGAAAAAATTAACCTAGGTAAGTAGGAAAAATACTTATATGAATATCATTTAATAATAGCCATGCAAACCAATGGGAAACTCGGCCTTATTTTGCTCAGGTGATTTAATATTTTACATTTTTATATTCAGATTTTTTAAGGGTGTTTTGTGATATTTTTTCCTCTGTTGCCTGCAACTATATCAGAACAGATGGGCGACCCATCAGGTCCTTCAGCTGAGGACATTTACATGAACAAGAATACAAACATAAGTTGTCACCGGATCAATGAGTCTGGATGGGTGGAAACTGGATGGTTTTCTGCAAGAGCACTTATATTAAGTCCAGTCCAAGCTACGCTGGCTTTTTTCCTGTCACAAAGGGAGTCTTTCACGGAGGCGCACAGCAGCCCTGGCATTCTCAAGAGTGCCAAGAGCATTGTGGGCTATCAAAGTGAATTACTGTTCAATCTGGTGTCATCCCTCAGGCTGCTCACTTACCACCCATGTTGGCCTCCTGCAGGTGGGCAAGAGTGAATCCAACTGCGCCTGACTGGTGGGACAGTCGACCGTGTCATGGGGCCACTTTGTTGTGCAAGAATAGTTTTTTATCCACCTTATTTTGTGATCAACTGTAAATTCATCTCAAAACACATTGAGGCTTTTTTGATTACCTATAAAAAAGCTTTAAATAAAACCCACTGGGCAATTCTAAATAATTTTACAGATTCAATACAACTTAAGCTCTATTGACAGCATCCATGGTGTGATATTGATTACTACAGAAGATAATTTTGACTCGTCACTCAGTTTGCAAAAACAAGCTAGAGCTGTATTTGCAATAAAGCACTTACATATGAGATAAAGCACTTCATAAGTATAAAGGCTGAAAACAAAATATTAAAAAGTGTATCCACAAGACATAAACATATAGGCCAGATTTATAAGCGGGGTAAATTAACGTGAGACTGCATTCCCATAAATGAATGAGAGGGGAAATTTCTGCTGGTGATCTACTGACAATGAGCAAATTAAAGAACACAGATATAACCAGATCATATCCATAATGACCAAAGCAATCTACCAAGAGCAGCGCGAGTTAGTGTAGGGTCGCAAATAGAGCCAATGATAATCAGGTGTGTGTAATTACTAACAACACAGAGCAAAATGGGTAAGACATGTTTTTGTGTGGTAAATAATGGTACAAATACCAGTAAATTGACTACTGCAAACTTTAGTAAATCCCTTGCGCGATTCATTTAAATACTCTCCACCCATAAATTCTGCATCTGAAAGGGAAACCCCTATAAATGCATATGCAGTAAGGTTAGAGTCCATACTTTTTCAGTACAAATTCTTCACTGCATGTCTTTAGTAAATAATTTTGACAGTAGTTTTTTAACGCCAAAAGAGGGTTTGTGCCTGTGCAAGCTGTTAGTAAATTTGCCCCTGTATGTGTTGACATGAAATACGTGATAAAATTTCTGACTAACCCATGAAACAGATTCATTTGTCTAGAATAATAGTATAAGAACAAGTTTAGACAGCTCAAATAACACACATATTTGTACAATATGATAAATATGTCCTTATCACGTGCAAATTGCAAATTACTGCATTTAAGCCCTCTTAATGGCTCTAAAAAATTTTTACAGTTGTTGCATTTTAGTCCATTTATGTAAACAATATATGTATCTGTATATCTGCCTCTAGTCTTGCATTTTAGAAACTAAGGGAAGCAGATGCTGGTCTGGATGGGTTATTTTCATCAGCAATCTGTTGAAATCTAAACGATCAAAGCCGGTGTTATAGGCCAGAGCTTTGGCAACCTGTCCTGCCTTTGGCGACTTAGCTTGTGAGATGCCCTTTAAGGTGTAGACACAGTGACTCATAGCACAGGTTTAATCTCAGCCTTTTATTGAAAGCTGAGGTGAACAGTAGTGGGTGGCGAATTGAATTGTACTAGATCCTCTGTCCCCTTTATCCCCGTATTTAAGGGCCTTACAGCATGTATTTTCGATGTTATCTAGGGTGTAATTGAAGGCCTCGGGCTGCGGAGAGCACTCGAACAGTGCAATTTTATTTTGTGTAGCTGGCATATTCTGACACATCTCAAGGATTATACTGTTCTGCATAATTATAAAGACGCTTGTTGAGGATAAGCTCTCAATGTGACCGTCTTGTTGGAAATATTGGGGTTGCTCATTATACAAGATGTAAAAAAAGAACTACCTGGCAATATCTTGCAAGGGTGGGCGGCACTAATCAGCATCCCGAACCAAAGGAGGTGCAGATTATTCAACCGCAACCAAGCTGAAGGAACACATCAAGGTCAAGAAGTCAGTCGTTTCATGTGCCGGACGAATTTATCAAGTGATTTTGTATTAATGGAAAGAGATGAGCTAATCATCTCTATTGTGACAAGCAGGAAAAAAAATTCATTTTGATATTTTAATGTTTAATTAGGCATGGCAAATTTAGTATCATCTAGTTAGGAGCGTAATTATTTTCTCAAGATGACTAATTTCTTTAGAGTCTCAAAGCGGAGAGCCAAGAATTAAATGCACATTCATTTATTTAGTTCTTTTTGATGCGAATGCATGAAAAATATGACGATTTTAACAGGCTAGTAATCTGTGCAGGATTCATTTAATAAAATATGATTCATCCAGGTGCATGTTGCTGTATTGTACTGAGATCTGGCTTTTGAGGCATGTTTTCAGCGACTGAAGGTCAAAACTCTTAATGCCACGCTGGAAATGTCAAAACAATTATGGCCACAATAATAGTCCACGTTTTAGAGGTGTGTGTGTATGTTTACACCTTCCGCACAGATGTGCACTTATTTAAATTGTGATCGAGTATAAAATTGTAGTTGCAACATTGACAGCAGCCTGCCTGTTAACGATGTCGTGACCGGTTATTATCCCAGAAACCTGTTTTATAATGTTAAATTTGAATGAGTGTTTTTGCCTCTGACATTTGTGACCGTATCCGTGTGCGTAAGTTCCCCATTGTTAAGCTGGGAACAATATGCAGGGGAGCACTTTAGAGGTGAATGCCATTAATAAAGCAGAAAGGTGGTCTTGAATAGTCCCGCTCCTCTACAGATGATCTGTTGGTTGTGTTTTTTACTTGATTAATTCTATATATCAAGCACAGGCCTTCATTAACCTGGCAGCTTACTCAGCATTATATAAGACGTCCCATTGTTTTTGAAGTAAGAGCCAAATACAATGTGTTAAGGCTTGAGGGATCAATCTTTCTCTTGAAATCTGCATAAGGCACATTAGGGAATGCACGAGTAAGGTGATGACGTGGTAAGAGTCATAGTCGTTTTAGAACTGAATCAACTCCTGGGGCATTCACACTCAAAAGAAAATTACCTCACAGCTACGCCAGGGAAAAAAAATAAAAAATCAGTGTTTGAATTGGCTAGTGCAGTGTAGTACAGTAGATCTGTTCTCAGTGCCAAGATCACTTTTAAAAGATATTAGCTTGAATTCACGGCATGTTAGGCTAAATATTTCCTGCATCCATCCTAGTGTGTTTTTTCATAGGTCCTAGTAGGGAGTTTTGGCCTGAGTTATCACATATTTTACACTGATTCTTAAGTACTAGGACAAAACAGGATACAAAATGATAAGAATTGGTTCTTTAGTGTATTATTGTTATTCTAGCATTCTCTTCAGTGAGTAAATGAAATTAGACTTTGAATTTAGACTTGATTTTTTTTTATAGGACATACTGTAGTAATGTGGTAATGTTGAACATGTTACTGTTTAAACTGAAGACAGGTAAAGTTGTAGATTTTTTTATCTCCATGTAATGAGACATTTGATCAGAAGCAATCAGCTTTTAATCTGAGCGACAGCTTGTTGAGGCCAGTTTATGCCCAATGGTGTCAAAAAACATTCACATAATGCATTCATTAGGTATGTTATATATTGTGTTGTGTTTGTTTATAGTATATGTTATATGTTAAACTCTATGGTATGGGTTATTACACCACTTTTTTTTACATGTTTTTTGTAAGAGCAGATGAAGTAAAAGCAGATTAACATTTTTAGTATTTTGTTCTTATTCTTTAATCTCTTTTTTTTTCTCAGAAACGTTGATTGACCAATAAATATCTCATGTACAACCATTAAATTATAAGATAATTGTTCTGTTTATTATGAAAAATTCCATTAATACGTGGATGTCACATTTTAGTTCTAATTATTGAAGACTGATCATAAAAATGCAAAAGTGATATTTGCTGTAAATACTGATATCACGAAAACATATTTCTTAAATGCCTGAAAATATTAATTTTACATATTCATAATTTGTTTTTTCGCCACTTGGTAACAGTAGAATTAGAAATCTATTAAACCATTGATTTTTAACAGTAAATATAGGCTATTGTATATGATAGTTATAGTTTGTTCAGTGGCTTTCATAAAAGGGGGCCCAGTTTTTGAATACGTTTGATAAGTTGATCTTTTTCCCCCTCTATTCATGGGGTGTGAAGTGGAATTTAAGACGGTTTCCAAAAACTTTCAGTTTTGATTGTTTTAAAAATGACATGTGATCTAGGACCTTTATACAGCTCATGCCATTGCAAAGATTGTAAGTCAGTCCCTCACGGCCTCGTTTTCATTCACGTAAAAAATCTAATCGGCATCTACCCTGACTAATGTCTGTTGCTCATGCTTTAGCTCAAGGACATCAAAAATCTGTCTGTTAAGAGGACACAAATGGGACTACCCCTCAACTCAAGGTTATGTAACTCTCTCATTACTCACAGCAGTCAGGGCCCCCATGGGGCCAAACACCTGTGTGGTTATGTTTGGTTTTGTTAAAAGATGCAATATTTATGTAATGCACTTCATTAACTGCTGTCAAGGCTTTTGCACAGTAAAAATGCAGCCAAAAGCAGCAATTAGCTGCAATGCATCAGCTCATGTTTCTGGTCTTGTATACATTCAGTAGCTGTCTGATTGTGATCCGAACAACATAAAATATTTGTGTAAGTGTACCCAAAATGCATTGCACCACCTTCCAAGTATAAACAGAAGCTAATAGAGGCATTCACCTTCACTGCGTCTTTTGATGTATGAGCTAATTTAACAAAATGCAGGTTCCTCTTATGAGTCGCTTTAGTCCGACTCTGCTCTGAACGGAGAGAAAGATGATGCCCTGATAGTGCTGAACCACCAGCGTTGAGTGTCCCCATCAGATAAAGACTTCTAAGGGTTTGATCCTGCCGAGTGAAAGCTGCAAAGCAAAACGACTGTCTTTGATGTTAAGTAGGAACATTTGCTGGTCATTTTTGGTTTGGCTTTAATGCAGCATTACATTAAAGTTTTACCCAAGGCTTACTGGGCCTGAAACCTTAGATAGTTTAAATCATTCCTTTTACCAATTATTTGAGGTTTTTCTACTGGAATCTGATCTACTGTCTTTTTTTTTTTTTTAATTGCCATTTATAATATATTGTGGTATTGCTGACATAAAATCAAATACACCATTGAATCATTAAGATTTTTAAAAATGTTTTAAAAAGTTTCCTACTGTATACTCACCAAGTCTGCATTTACTTGATCGAAAATACAGTAATATTGTGAGATATTACTACAGTTTAAAATTGTTTTGTGTTTGAATATATTTTAAAATGCTATTTATTCCTGTGATGGCAAATCATTACTCCAGTCTTCAGTGTTACATGATCCTTCAGAAATCACTCTAATATGCTGATTAATACGGTGCTTAAGAAACATTTCTTATTATTATCAATGTTGAAAACAGATGTGTTGCTTCATAATTTTGTGGAAACCATTATACACTAAATTCAAAAGTTTGGGGTAAGATAAAAAAGAAAAAGAAAAAAGAAATTAATTAATTAGTACTTTAATTCAGCAAGAATGCATTAAATTGATCAAAATGGCCGTATAATTTACAGTATAATGTTTTCAACATTGATAATAGGAAGAACCATTATTAATCATTTAGTCCCAATAATATTTATTAATAATCGAACACCATTCTGAAGGATCATGTGACACTGAAGACTGGAATAATGGCTGCTGAAAATTCAGCTTTGCATCACAGGAATAAATTAAATTTTATAATATATTCAAACAGAAAACATTTATTTTAAATTGGAATAATATTTCACAATATCACTGTTTTATTTTCTGTTTTCTGTTTCATCATATAAATTTAATATTTGAGCAAATAAACTAAAATAACTACAATCTATTTCTCTGTACCCTGAGTCGTCTGATAGGAATTGTGTTCAATTACGTCCGTGAACTCTCAATATCAGGATGAAATCAATTGAAATTACAAATCTAATAGTCAAACTCTGATTGTTCTGCCACAGTGCTAAACCACCGTGCCATCAGTAATTGCTCTAGATGTGTTCTTATCTATTCATTACAAAGGATTTCCATTTCGAGACGCACAGTGGAGCTACTTCATAGCAGACACTTGGCCTAAATCGCTTACTTCTGTGAGTCGTTCTTAAGGAATATCCGTTGCAGATTTACATCAGATCTTCATTCAATTAGCACTTCGACAATAGAGGCAAAGCTTTTAATAACGCAGATAAATCTCAAGCTCCCTGATTAGGAATCCGTCACCCAGAACTTTGAGTGTTTGGAAGTTCATGCACGTTAACAGATTTAATAGATGTGTGCATCTATATCATATAGCTAGTCCTTGTAATCAGATCATTCTCCAATCGATATGCTTCTGCTGCGATTGCCTGTTTAAATAATGCATCCCATTACTGCAATGTCTGTAGAAAATTTACATCCTAGAGCCCACTGTGGCTTCTGAATAGGCAGGGAGTGACAGTATGGCTGTGGTCAATAGGCTTGAATCACCCACAGTGATGAAGCAGTGTAGCCCTGATGGGTCTAATGGAAAACCCCAGGGGCTTGTCGACTCTGCTTGATGCAGTTAGAGAACAAGACCAGAACAATGACAAAGTGGATTAACACCACTGTCATTGTATTAAAGCGGCACTGTTAGAACAAGTGTTTTGCAAGTCTGCCCAAACAGGAAGTCACCCCCTCCGGCACTATAAAGGACCCATGGGGCCTTAGCGTTACTACTTAGTCGTGTCCAACATCAAACATTTTGTGATTTTTATGCCTAGATTAATATGATTAAATATTTGAAATACTGAATATTTTGGTTTGATGTTACTATTGATGTAAGAGATTTTAATAAGGGCTGTCAGATTATAAACATGTAACTATAAACATGTTAAATGAATGAACTGAATGATATTCCATATCATTAAACATTAGCCTGTAATTTTAATATTTAAAAACAAAACAAAAAATAGGTAAATACTGGTCACAGACATGGAGATTTAGCTTGAATGTCACCCACAGATCATGCTTTCAAGCCCTTTTAAGTCTTATTTTGACGTAACAAAGTGGTTGGGTGTGTTTACTTACTTTTTTAATTAGATTAATCAGACTCATTCACGAACGCAGAATGTGCACAAACACAAGAGGCAGGATTTATCGCATGAACCAATCACAGCTGATCTGGTGTCGCTGTTGGGCAGCGTTTCTTTAGAAGAACGAATGATTTATACACTGTTATGTTTTGTAATATTTGCGTTGTTTTATTTTTGTACTATGAATTTTTTCCTCATCAAATTTTAGAGGAAACACTGCATGCCTTGCCTCCTCGGAGGAAACGCCCCTGATATGTATGTATATATATATTCCATATCATTAAACGTAAGCCTGTGATTGTAATATTTAACAACAAAAATCATTAAAAAATAGACATTTTTGATGTCACACTCTCTAGTGATTCTAGTGAAAAAATCAAGAAGTGTATCATGTTGATATTTGGCATAAATTCAGGAATAAGGATGACTTTTTTGTCTTTTTAATTGTTATAGTTAAAGGGTTAGTTCACCCAAAAATGAAAATTGGCTTGTGTTTTACTCACCCTCGAAGCATCCTAGGTGTATATGACTTTCTTCTTTCAGACGAATCCAGTCGGAGTTATATTAAAAATTGTCCTGGCTATTCCAAGCTCTTTCATTGCAGTCTGCGGGTGTTGAAGTTGAACAGTCCACAAGTCGTCAAATAAAGCGCGCACATTCAAAATAAAACATGCTTCACACGGCTCCGGGGGTGAATAAAAGCCTTCTGTAGTGAATCCATGCGTTTTTGTAAGAAAAATATCCATATTTCACCTTCCACGTATGACAGATACTGGAAGTGATATAAAAGTGTTTATTACGTTTGAAATATGGATATTTTTCTTACAAAAACGCATGGATTCACTACAGAAGGCTTTTATTCACCCCCGGAGCCATGTGAAGCATGTTTTATTATGAATGTGCGCGCTTTATTTGACGACTTGTGGACTGTTCAACTGCAACACCCGCTGACTGCAATGATAGAGCTTGGAATAGCCAGGACAATTTTTAATATAACTCCGACTGGATTCGTCTGAAAGAAGAACGTCATATACACCTAGGATGCTTCGAGGGTGAGTAAATCACAAGCCAATTTTCATTTTTGGGTGAACTAACCCTTTAAGGCTTGGGAATTTATTTCAGTCCCTCTGATATTTCTCATCCTGTGACAGTTATATAAAACACTGGGTCTGTACTAGACTGCGTAGGCTGGGCGCTTAAGGCCGTGGACTCAAGCAAACTTGCTGGATCTGTTTAGAAATGCATGTGATCTTTGAGACAGTGCATTTTTTGCTTTATTTGAGATTCTGCTGTAGCAGTTTTTTAGCCCTTTCGCTAAATTGCACCAGCTGTTTTTGTGCCATATTAATAGTATGAATGGGTCACCAACTAGTCGATTAGTGTAGTTTGGTATTAAAGTATTAATTATTATATATATTTTTTTGTATTTTTGTTATGTCTAGCAGTGGTGCTTTAATTAACACTGTGCTGTGCTTTAGTTGTTGGGTAATTTGCACAGTAAAACCCTATTCAGAAATGTTAAAATCTTAAAATTCATTCACTTTAAAACACCACTTTTACAATCAAATCAAAATGTGTTCAGTCTGGCTCAGGTGAACCTAAAACCAGTTTAATTATTATATGATTATGCGATCATGCAATTGTATTCCCTATTTAATAGACATTCTGAAATGTTGTTTAGCTTCAGCAGTGTTTTTATAAAACCAACATTATGTGTTCATGTTAATTATCTTTTCACACAATGCATGTAGCTGTTTTTGAAAGCAGATGTTTTCCAAAAAAGGACAAATTTGAACCCAACAGTTAGAACATTTCATCTCAATGATGCCTTCACTTCTCTTTCACTCTGTATCTTAACTCAGCTACCAAATTTCTCTGGTCCATATCCTGCTTTCCTCGTCTCACCCACCCCCTCATTCTTTCACACAGTCTTTTCTTCAGTCTCTTTTTCCCAGTTCCTCACTCTCTCAGTTGTCCTTTCACTGACTTTAAATCTCAGCATATCCCTTGCTTTTCACTCTCTTTTCATCTATTCTCTCTTTACATCCATCTCTAGCTTTCTCCTTTCATTAAACCTGCAGACTCTGAGCTTGTGTGAGAATGTGTTTCTTTTTTTTTTTTTTGTGAGCACTTTTATGAATTCAAGTAGAAATGTTCTGTGGTGCTGTGCCCAGTAGGTCCTGCAGAGCCAATGACTGAAGCGAACAGTAAGCTGGCAGCCTCCCCATGTCCATTACTGTGGCTACAGCGCTTGAGGCTCACTGGCCACCATTTTAATTGGGTTCTGCTACATTAGAAAAAGTCATTTCTTTTCAAGAGAAATTGCAGAATTCACTGCTACTTAGTAACTCTCTTTTTTTTTTTGGTTTATGGCTTAATACTTGGCTACTATATAATTAGGGACAGCAAGACCTGCATTAGGGTTTTTTTCAGGTTATTTACGCATAGATGGAGTGAAGCAAAAAGGAGCAGAATTTAGGTGTTGCAACTTTTAATAGTTAACTTTTAATTAAACATTTTGATTGACATGCTGTCTTTAAAACACAACTTCCAAGATATGAGACACTAAAAAAACATTAACACCACTCACAGAGATATTTATTCAGTAAACTGGCTATAATCTATAAATTTTTATTTTTATCTTTTAAAAGCTTACTAAGTGTCATGTCAGGAAAAATTAAGAGATGCAACATGCATCTTTTGAGCATTTAAAAAAAGAAAAAAAACGAATCTAATTGATTAGTCTGTTGTGACAGCTAGTCCCGATAACTCAACCATCCTGCACATAATAGTTTACCCAAAAATGAAAATTTGCTGAATATTTACCCACCCTCAGGCCATCCAAGATGTAGATGAGTTTGATCCTTCATCAGAAAAGATTTGGAGAGCCTTAGCATTTTATAATTTGCTCATCAATGGATCCTCTGCAATAAATGGGTGCCTTCAGAATGAGAACCCAAACAGCTGATAAAAACATCACCGTAATCCACAAGTAATTGACACTCCATTCCATGAATTAATGTCTTTTGAAATGAAAAGCTGCATGGTTGTAAAAAACAAATCCATCGTTAAGATGTTTTTAACTTCAAAGCATTCCTTCTGGCAAAAATACGAATCCAAAATCCATAATATTGCTTTCTCCAGTGATAAAACTGTCTCGTCTGAATCAGAAGAGAAATACGTACAGATCAAGCAAAAACAGCCCAAAACAGTTCTAAACAAATATGTTGGTGGATTTTGAATATGAGAGGACAACAGGGGATGGACTTTTTTACTGGAGGAAGTGTTATTATGGATTATGAACTAGTATTTTGGCTTAAAGATAAAAAGCCTTAAAGGGGACATAACACACACAGTTTCACCCAATCTCATGTTAATCTTGAGTACCTATAGAGTAGTATTGCATCCTTCATATCTCCAAAAAGTCTTTAGTTTTATCATATTTATAAAAGAAAGATAAAGCTTTATGATTCTCTCCGAAAACAGCCGAGCTCCTGGAGGCGTGCCGTGGGTGGAGCTAAAGAGTGACGAGCTCTTGAGCGCCGATTGCCAACAAAACACAGACATTTGATGCGGTTTCACATACCGTCTGCAGTTACGAATCATGACCGGGATCTTTTAAAGCTGGGACCGCTCCATTTTTCAGTATCAAACGATGTCCAAATCCAGCGTCGAGCTGGGCCTTGTTTATAAAACGTTGGTCAACAAACACACATGTGAAACTCCGTTGCTGCCCCGAAAAACAAACTGCATTCACTGTTCACATAACGCTGGGTTCTTTTGGGAAGCTGAACAAGGTTGTCTTTCCCTTACAACCAAAAACACGCTTCTTTGGAGACATTCTTCCTGAGCAAGTCCCATGCAGCGCTGCCGAATGAAGCATGTTGAAGGGCGCGCTCTTGCTCTCGCTCTGGTGGATGCATGCGCGGGCTCGTTCTTTCAGGAGAAATGCCCATATGTGACCCTGGACCACAAAACCAGTCTTAAGTCGCTGGGGTATATTTGTAGCAATAGCCAAAAATGCATTGTATGGGTCAAAATGATTGATTTTTCTTTTATGCCAAAAATCATTAGGATATTAAGTAAAGATCATGTTCCATGAAGATATTTTGTAAATTTCCTACTGTAAATATATTAAAAATGAATTTTTGATTAGTAATATGCATTGCTAAGAACTTCATTTGACAACTTTAAAGGCGATTTTCTCAATATTTAGATTTTTTTGCACCCTCAGATTCCAGATTTTCAAATAGTTGTATCTCAGCCAAATATTGTCATATCTTAACAAACCATACATCAATGGAAAGCTTATTTATTTCTTACATGCACACAGCTTTTCACTTTACAAATGGATGGACTGGAGTTGTGTGAATTACTTGTGGAGTATTGTGATGTTTTAATAAGCTGTTTGAACTCTCATTCTGACGGCACACATTCACTGCAGAGGATCCATTAGTGAGCAAGTGATGCATTGGGTCAATTTCTCCACATCTGTTTTGATGAAGAAACAAACTCCTCTACATCTTGGATGGCCTGAGGGTGAGTAAAATCATAGCAAATATTCATTTTGAGTGAGCTATTCCTTCAAACCTATTTGGACAAAATGTCCATTTAGACATACATTATATTCAAAACAAAATATCAGTCTGCATCGCAGTTATTATAGCAGCAAGAAGCTGTCAGGGCTTTTTTAAATAAAATAGTGTGTACATGTTCATTTTATTAGGTATTTTAGCTCATCTCTAGTAAATCTGACTGGCTTTGTGTTTGTCTCCAGTGATACAGGTCTATTGAGTTTAGTAGCGATTTACGCACAATGAGGTTTCAGTATTTGGTCTGGCTGCGTTTATTATAGCCATTCAAAGAGACTTAATGATCCTGCAATAATAATCTTCACATTGACACATCTTAGCAGGTGGGATAATAGTGTCATTGGGTTGGTGAAAGTAAAGCCCCCTAATGTTTGTTCTTGTTTATTTTGATGAAATCAGATGTCTGTATTGCTGGGTGTATGTGGAATTTCCTAAAGTTTGTTACAGATAAATCTTGAGTAAAAACTGCCCAAATGATATCAGCAAAGTTATTCTGGTCCGAGTGCGCTCTCTGGGGGGTTTCATGATGGTAAGTACAGCGAGTTTGAGTCCATGAGCATCCTTGGATTTATTCCTGAAAAAGTGCATATGAATGCACTCTGACACTGCGGTAGTCCTGTGCATTAAGGGAAATCCTCTATAGCTTGTATTACCTCACATAATGTATGGTTCAGCCACAATGAGCAGGCCGGCATCCAAATATCAAACCCATAGATTTTAGCCAAAGTGTTTTATTGCTCACAAATACCAGTTTTTCAATGAAAAATGGAAAACACATAAATAGAAATGAACGACACAATTCAGAAAATGCAGAAGCAGAACTGTGTTTCACAGGTAATAAAAAAGCCACCTGTGAATTAAGTGTTTTGATTTTGGCCAGAGAAAGTGCTTATATTTCAATACTTTAAGCTTTTATTTTAGCTCTGAAATATTCCTTCACTGGGGTGGATATCAGAGTCAATGAAATATAGGTTTGATCTCTTCTTTTGAGCTTTGTAATGTTTGATTAAGGCTTCCATTCATCTCGTTCATTCTAAACAACATTCAGTGTCTCAAAAGCAGAAATTCAAAGGTGTATTGTTGTCAAAATTGTAATTGCAGTCAACATAAAATCATAATTTACCCTATTTATATTCTTTATACATGTTCCTTCATCGTCTTTTATCAAAATGTGATCATTTGCTCTGCCTCTGAAATGATTGCTTGAAAAACACATTTCAAATCTGCAATAAAATGATTTAAATAGATTTAGCTTCTTTAGCAAATAAATTCTTCTATATTTCAATTAAATATCCTGTTTTACTCAGAATTATCACATCCCAAAAGTCAAAGGAGTTGCGAGTGGCTTAAGAAGAGCATTGGCTAATTGCATTGCCATTTCCTGTTGTCAAAAAAATAGCATTCTTTGCTTATTTTGCTCTTTATACATATAAAAAAAATAATGACTGATTATGTAGTTCTCTGTTTATGTTCATTTGCATGTTGTTATCTGTGCAGCACTTTATTTGTACTAAATCATCTGTATTAAATTGAATCTTCATCTGTATAGCATTTAGCTACTGGGAGCGTGTGAATTTAGCATATTTCAGCCAGAAATAAAGTCATAAAGAAGGGTTTTCACAGCATGAGACTGCAGAGCTGTCTGTCCACCGGTGAATTCGCAGTCTGAAAGGTGTTTTGCAAATTAAGGTCAAAGCCGGTGGCTAAAATTAGAAAAAAAAAGCTTTATTTTGTTCAGACGTGAGTTAGGGGTCTTGTGGATATTTCCAGCAGCCAGTGTGCCGTTCCCAAGAGAGGCTTCTGCTTTCAAGCTCTGACTCATCAGAAAGATAGCAGGGTAAAAACTGGTATTTTGAGAGCTCTCATTGCATTTATACGTTCATTTGGGTAGTGTGTTAAAAGCCGTACATTATATCCCTACGGTTGAACAATGCTCCAAGATGTTTATCCATATCACGTGTCCATAAGACACAACATTCAACCGGTGACTCATTCTCCAATGTTCTTTATTTTGATAAAGTTTTTGGGCTTTTACATAAACTATAATAAATTATTGCACTTGCAACTGTAAACTGCCAGACTGTTAATTGGTTAAAAAAAGTTGAAAAACTTTTATAGATCTACCTTACATTATGTAATTTCTTAGTAAGATACTATAAAATGGCCATTTCTCAAAGTGAAAAAGAATAAGTCATTGTATAATTTTCAGTAAATAACTGCAAACTGGCATTCCCTCAATTCCCTGTGTGACACTTCACATTTGATGGTATTTTGATTAAATAATTGTGTTTCTTGATGGCTTTTTGTGATCAGTTATGTACATTAGGATTTTATGTTACATATTATGTTGTTAAATGGTTTATCTGATTTTCTTTTAGTGTTGCGTCTGTTACCATGATTCTGTTTTGTATCTGGCTAGTTTTGGGCAGGTTTGGTTTCGCAGACCTGGCAACCGTGCCTTCTATATATTAGTATTTACTTCAGTTTGTGGAAAGGCTATTTGTGATGAGCTTTGATTCTTGTAGCTTTCCCTTTATCATTATTATGGAGGTTTTTAGTTTATGTTAAAGGGATTGATCACCCAAAAATAAAAAAATTAAAAAAACTCACCCTCAAGCCATCCTAGGTGTATACGACTTTCTTCTTTCAGACGAATGCAATCGGAGTGACCCTGTATTAACCCCCCGGAGTCATGTGGAGTCTAAACAATTGAATGACATGAAAAAATACTAAATTCACAAAACTTTTTTTCTGGTTCTTATATAACTCTGACTGCATTCATCTGAAAGAAGAAAATCATATACACCTAGGATGGCTTGAGGGTGAGTAAATCATAGCGTAATTTAAATGTTTGGTTGAACTAACCCTTTAAAGGTACAAAACAGATTTTAGTAGCAGTGTGATCTTGCCAATTCAACAGAAAACAACTGTTGGATTTACCAGTTTAACAAGTTATCTTTTTTTATTTTTTTGTAAATTAAAGTTCATTTGTAAAAAATGACAGGATTGTTTTTGATCCGCATCGCATTTTATATTAGCTGCCATCCTTGAAATTTCTAGAAGTGTATATTTGTGTGTAGGCACTAAGAAATCTTTGTGTTGGAATCCATCTGGTCATTTCAACCTCCATCTCGCATAACAAATCAATAAATAAAGGGTGTGAAAAAGTTGAAGGGAACACAGGGGAACTGAGCTTGCCTCCACAAAGCTGTCCTTAAAGCACAATGCTTTTTTTTCTTGGCTTGCCATAGATTACAGTACAATCCCCTCCTCTCAAAATAGCCCAGAGGAAGTTCCACCACCTGCCTGGATGAGTGGGTGAAACCCTGAGCGACCCAAACCCTTATTTCCTTCCGCTATTCTCGCCCCCAAACAGAGCGGTAGCAGCAGTCAGACCCTCTGCGGGTCGCATTGCAGCACTTATATGGCGCTCAGGTTACCAGGCAACAGTGCTCGCCGCAGAAGTGCAAGGGAGTGAATGAGAACCTCTAGAAGCTGCGTAGAAAAGCCCAGAGCTGGGAAAGTGCTAGAAGTGTGATTACAAAGCGGTTGGTGTTTGTCGTTCCTGGTTATTGCTTGTAACTTCCCCTCGTGTTTTGAGTGCCTGTGACCTACATCAGAAGCAGTGGCACTTGCATACCTGGAGATTGCGATGGTTTGGTGGCTGTTTGTCACAAAGATTGAACAGTTTTCAGCAGCTAATGCCAGATATATTGGGCATCTGCATGTCGTGTGTGTTTTCTGAATCTGATTCACTCGTTATGCAGATATTATGGGTTTCTAGGGTTATAAATAATTTCAAGTTTCTGTTTCAAAATAAACATCAGATGCATATATTTGCAATCAGGAAGCATCTCACATAGTTGACAAGAAATGCTGTGGCAAATGGTAATAAACAGTAATTAAAAGATTTAGATTTTACAGTTTTCTAAAATACTTGATCCTGAGAGAATGATGTTTTTTTCTATTTTTGTTTTAAATTCAGTTTATATATATTACAGTAGACATATATAGTATATTACAATAAAAGAACAGGTATTTCAAGTTGTAATAGTCATTCACAATATTACTGTTTTACTATATATTTGTCAAAAAAATGAAGCCTTGGTGAGCATAAGAATCTTCTTTCAAAAATATTGGGGGAAAAAAGTCCTACCAACCCCAGACTTTATTGTATATACACCATATATCTATAACTAATATTTTATTTTATTTTGAAGTCATGAGAATGTATTTGTTTAATTTCAATTTTTCAATTGTTAGATTTTATTTTTATTTCAGCAAACACTTTTTTTTCTTACAAGACTATGGTGGTACCATGGTACAGTGATGGTATCAGATACCGTCTCGGTTACGTATGTAACCCTCGTTCCCTGAAGGAGGGAACGGAGACGTCACGTCGGTTGACCGACGAAATTGGGATCTCGCTTAGAGGGACCAATCCACTTCGAGTGTAAACTAAACGAGCCAATGCACATTGGCATGCGATTATTGCATCCAGCTGCTGCTGATCACAGCGTGAGTATAAGTAGGCAGCAGATGCAACGCATATTCAGGTTTTCGCTGAGGCGACGTGACGTCGGGAGTGACCGACTGAAAGGGAACATGGTACTTTTGAAATATACCATGGTACTTTAGATAACATCTTAGTATTACAGTGGAAAATGTCTTTAAAAATATTTATAAAATTATGATATTTTATTGCAGGGAGACCTTTTTGTGCCTCCTGGTAAATCTTTTAGCTGTTTCACCTTGTGTCATGTATAAGCTCATCTTAAATAATATCATATTTCAGCTGGAATCGCACTCTGTTGCTTTTGACACCGGTGTGCAGTGTTTTCTTCACAAAGCACCTTTAACATGCTCGCTGAATATCTTTGCTCTTCGTATTCATGAGAAATAACACTCTGCAGTGTGAAGGGAAAGAAATTAAAGTGAATGCAGCATGGCTACAGGACACCCCAGCATTTATTTATGAAAACATTCACCGATTTTACTTCCCATTGAAACCACATCAAAGTGTGTTTTCAGACTTTTAAAGCCAGTTCTTGTCTTGAGTCTTAGTAATGTCCAGTCTAAAACTATAAAAAGGTGTTTTATATTCAGGACTTAATAGCACTCTAAGGTCATCGTGATAACATCAAATATGAACCCTTGCTGAAGTGTATTGCCGTGTCTGTAGTTTTAGAGTGGGCTGTAACCTTTATTTTATTACCAGATGTTCTATTCATATTCTAATTCTTGTGTCTGAATCAGAGGCTCATGAATAGTAATTGTTCTTTGGGAAGGCTTGGTTTTAAGTTGCATGAGATATGATAGACAGAGTGAAGTGTAGTTTTGTGGTAAGTGGCTGCTCTGTAACCCAGAGTGGTTGTGGGACAGCTGAGAGTGACATTGAGTTGCACAGTCTCTTGGCCTTTCAGTCTTATTCCAGTTGAATCATTGACCCAACTCGCTCTCCAACTGCCCTCATGAGTCAGCGAGCCCTGTCCCTGTCCACTCAGCAGTCCGCCAATCAAAATACTTTATTTTTACCCACCACCATTCTTTCTTAAGACTTCTTGAAGGAGTTATTTCATGAGAAATAGAATTTCCATTGATCTTTTTAGATTTGAAAGTTTTATTTTTAAATACATTTGTAAACATACAATTCCAAATCGCAAATTCACTTGGTCAGAAGTAGTAGTATTTTGTTGTATTTATTATTTTTATTTTATATTTAATTTATATTATATTTTTGGTGCAAAACATTATAAAGTAGATTTTTAAATGTTTGTATGATAAATAGATGAATAATGCATAATATGAATAACTGAATGCATTAAAATAATATTTTGTATTTTATTTTTGGTGCAAAACACTTTAGAAATAATATAAAGTAGAGAAATCTGAGAAATAAATGCATAATGCATAATATGAAAACCTGTATCCATATACGTATAATGCATAAAAGTAATATTTTTAATAATTTTTTTATTTTATTTTATTTTTGGTGCAAAACACTTTAGAAACAACATAAATTAGATTTGGACAAATCTGAGAAATAAATGCATAATGCATAATATGAATACCTGTGTGCATTTATAATGCATAAAAATATTTTTTTATATTTTATTTTTAATTTTATTTTTGGTGCAAAAACACTTTAGAAACAACATAAAGTAGATTTTTAAAAATCTGAGAAATAAATGCGTAAAGCATAATACCTGTATATATAATGCATAAAAATATTTATTTATTTATTTTTGGTGTAAAACACTTTAGAAACATTGTAAAGTAGATTTAGAAAATAGTGTATGGTAAATAAATTAATAATGTATGATATGAATGACTGTATGCATATAGAATGCATAACATATTATTATATTTTATTTCTTTTATCTTTTAGTTTATTTTGTTTCTGGTGCACAACACTTTAGAAGCATTGTAGATTTAAAAAATAGTGTACACTAAAGAAATTAATAATGCATAATATGACCCCTTTTACGACTTTGGTTTTGTCTTGATAATACAAATAAAAGTGGCACAATCCAATGTTTACTCTAGCACCTGTCAAAAATGAGAAAATAACACATCTGGTGTCTTGTTCGCTAGCTCTTGTCAAGCATCTCTCTGAAACTGTGTAAAGAAAAAAAGATAATGTCCTTAGTTACCACGAGCAACAAATTCATGAACAATGACTTTCCCCTTTATTCTGGTAAACAATACATTCTCATAACAATAAATAGAAGTATTATTGGTATGCCAGAATGAGACAACAGCCTCAGCCTTTTATTTATCTGAAGGTTCAGTGAAAGAGGTTTCGACAGTATATTTATGTTGATCGCAGAGGCGCGGTGTGATTGCTGCTATTATATATCATAATAGGGTGCATGTTATGCTACACACATATGCTAATGGATCATTTTAAGACATAAATCATAAATGCCAGATTTAGCATTTGTTTTATAAAGCACAGAGCGTGGGTTTTTAGAACTCACTATGTTTTGGGCTTGTGAACCACATCTTTACACAATCATTCATCCATAGATCAGTGAGCTTATAAACTTGTTTATGTAATGATAGATAGCCAATAAAAAAATGCTTTTGTTGTAAGTTCATTGGGCAGCAACCCAGACATCCGATGAACAGAAGAGAAAACAAACCATCTCTGGGCAGTTAGTCTCTCTTCTGATTATTTCTTGTGTTTTCATGGATACCCAAGTGCTTAAAAACTACATTAACAAATTCATAATAAATTCAAATTCTAAAATGCCATTTCTTTTGGGTATGAGGAAAATATTTCCCCTTATAACCATAGGGCCGTTGTCTTAACTTCCATAATGAACAGCACATCCCAGCGGATCGTATTTCCTCATATTTATTCTCCTCATTAGTTTTGGCAATGTGTTGATATTTCTAGGGCTCAGCCGTAGCTCATTTCAGTGCCTCTGGCCTCCACAGGATCCCTCTACGGCCTGTGAGTGACAGACAGCTATTGTGTTTTGCTGTATTGCTCTGTCAGGCTATAGATGAGAATAGAGGTAGTGCAGGGACTCTGAGACTAGCTATAATGGAGGGTGACGAGAGTGGAAAATGAGCAGAAACATTAAAACGAGTTTGAGCTAAAGATGCCAGCTGTGAAGAAAACTACAACCATAAACTGTAACCATAATTTTAATAACCCACCGGTTTTATTGTGTTTACTGTTGGAACTGACTGAGTCAAAGTTCTTACCTTGTCAGTGTGGCAATACAAAAACACTCAGACAAAATTAGATTAATTTATGCCACAGCAGTAAACAAGGTGCACATGCTGCCAGATACATTTGCATTTCTATGAGGATTTGGGGAGTAATTCAAAGCCAGAAAGTTTCAGTTATGGAGTAAATCGCACCAGCTATGTTCACAATGTTTGGGGTTGACAATATAAAATTCTTGCTGATGCCTGTAAAATGATAATTATTTTTATATTATGACTAATAACCGATAAATGACCATATTAATATTCTGTTATATTTGTCTAAATAAATTAAGAAGAGATATAAATTATTTAAAACACACAGTGGAGAGTACAATTCCAACTAACACCGATAATCCGATAATTACAGTATTTTCATATTATGACTTATATGACTGATAAATAGCAGTTTATAGTCTATGCATATACTATTTTGTCTAAATAAATAAAATATAGATATAAATTAATAAAAAAAAAATAGCACAATTCTGGCTGATACAGATAATCCAATAATTACAGTATTTTATTATAATGTACAGGTGCATCTCAATGAATTAGAATGTCGTGGAAAAGTTCATTTATTTCAGTAATTCAACTCAAATTGTGAAACTCGTGTATTAAATAAACTTTTCCATGACATTCTAATTTGAGATGCACCTGTATAATCAATAAATAGTGTTTATAGTCTATAAATATACTGTTTGACTAAATAAATAAAAAATGGAGATAAATGAATAAACAAAAATAGATTTACAATTCTGGCTGATACCGATAATCCGAAAATTATTTTCATGTTATGACTGAAACCAATAAATAGACGATATTAAAATTCTGTTCCATTTTGTCTAAATAAATTAAAATACATATAAATAAATTAAAACAATAGATATTACAGTTCTTGTTGATATTGATAATACGATAATTACAGTATTTTCATATTATGACTTATAATAGCTGTTGTATTTACTATTTTGTCTAAAAAATTTAAAATACATATAAATTTGTAAAATAATAGATATTACAATTGTGGCTGATACCGATAATCTGATAATTGCAGTATTTTCATTTTATGGTTTATAAACGATAAATAGCTGTTCTATAAATAAATTCTGGTCTATAAATATACTATTGTCTAAATAAACACTAAGTGCTACAAATGCATTTAAGTATCTCAACAATGTATATACAGTATGAAAAATAGATATTAATTTTGTCAAAGATTATGTATGAATGCGCAATTAAATATTCGGTATAGACCCTTACCGATAAATTAAATAAATAAATAAAAACTCTAATATTGGCCAGTTACTGACATGTTGCTAATATTTTGTGCTTTGCACTGTAAAACAGGACTGATAACTGTATACTGTTACTATGTGAATGTAGTCACTTTTAAAAGCAGTCTCATTTTTAAAACCAAGATGAGGGTCACTTAGCAGGGTGGTCCTTTCTTTTCCCCCTGGCCTGGCGTTTTCCTAGTTCTTCTCATGTTCTTGACCCAAATCAGTCATATTGCATGGTAAACATTCCTGTCAGTGCTTTCCTGGCTCCCTGGGTTGTATCTGCGGGCTTAGAGCAGGAAAATTGCAGCTTGTTTTCTCACCGACATAATTACTGTCACCACAAAATGAAAGTGCATATGCACCAGGCTGTTTACATCACTCAGGAGAACGCAGGATGCAGGGGTCCGAGCCCAGAGGCTCTGGGTCACGGCCAGATTCTGATCGGTAAGGTTAAGAATTGATGAAGATCGCCCCCTAAGTGCCAGACAGAACTGGAGGCTAACAGCAGAGGAGCGTCTGTGTCTCTCCAGTGTGGTCTGCCGTGTTTGTTTTGTAATCAGTTTTAAAACTCTGCCTGGTGTCTCTGATTTGTCAGTCCTGGAGAAAGTGGGCCACCGGCTCCCACAGCCTCTGCTGGAGCTGTCACCGCTACGCCGGTGAGCATCAAACTATCAAAGTCGCAGTGAGGGCCTGGAATGTCCTCCAAAGTTGGAGAGTGACATTTATGGACATTCAGATTATAGGTGATGTTTTAATGTTCTGCACTTATGGGTGTTTGATTTGCAAGCTTTCCGTTTATGACAACCAGTTGCAGAAACAAATTACAGATTTTATTTTATTCAACAAATAGCTATACCAAAAACATGGTTTTTAATTTGTTGATGGTCAGAAGATTTGGGTAAAACTTAGAATGTATAATTTTCCTTGCAATTCATGATGTCGAATGCAAATAATTGAATTCCATTGGTGGATGTTGAATTTGTTTTCAAAGAAATTTAACAGCTGCAGATGAATTAGCAATGAATTTTAGAATATATTTTAACTAATTAGTGTTGTAGATTGTACTGTACAGTGTTGTAGATTAATAGTACTGTACCTTTAATGTACTGTACATACTGTACATTAATTGCACTGTACTGTAGTATATTACATATAATATAATTTAAACAGTACATTTCTACAATACTACAATTCATAACTTTGCTTTGGTAGGATAGTTTTTTATGTTCTCCAAGATTCTCCAAATAATCCTTATTTGATTAAAACATAATAATAATAATGTTAAATATTATTACAGTATAATAATTATTTTAATTATTTATTATAATTCATAATAATTTGTAAATATTTAATTATTATAATAACAATTTATGTTATTTAAATAACTGTTTTCTGTTGTAATATATTTTGAAATGTAACTTATTCCTGTGCTGATTTGATGCTTAGGAAATATGTATTTTTATTATCAGTGTTAAAGTAGTTGTGCTGCTTAATATTTGTGTATATTTGATACATTTTTTCAGGATTCTTTGATATACGTAGAAAGTTTAAAATAACAGCATGTAACAATGTAAAAGTCTTTGTCACTTTTGATCAATTTAATGCTTCCTTGCTGAATTTAAAAAAATCACTCTATAAGATAATTACTGGCATCCAAAGTTTTAGCATTTTATCAGCTATTTATGTTATGCAATATTTAAATTTTAGAATATAAGAAAATTCCATAGTCTGGTTGTCTGTAGTCTCCTATTGATGACTATGAAAAAGTTGTTTCCTCTTTTTCTCTCTCATCACACTCTCTAATTCATATAAAATGGAGTGGAGTAGGTCGACCTGTCAAACGAGCTCAACTCCCTGCAATAATTAAACCGAGTGTTGCTTGCCCGTGGCAGAACTTGCTGGAACCTGCTTGGATGGTGGAAAACCGAGAGGGAAATGTATGTGCAGTGGCACAGAGGAAATAGACCGGATGAAGGAGCGTTTCAGATAGGGAAACACACTCGGCTCGGTTGAACTGTACATTCACCTCTCTTCAACTCTGAGTGTTCCTCTGCTGTTAGAATTGCCTGAATGTTCTGTATTCTCTGTTTGCACCAGCGCTTTCCAAAGAAAGAAAGAAAATAATCATGCCGAGGTCTGGGTTAGAGTCTAATTTCGGATTATAATGAAGGTGTTTAACTCTCAAATCGTGTCTTTTCATATGTGAATCTTAATTTAGCACCACTTTAATCTCATACGCAGCAGGGAACAAACCAAACAAGGGAAGAAAATGCAATTTTCTAGTGAAGACTTTGACTCTTAACCCGCTTTTTCTACTAGATGCATTCCGTACTCTTTTTTTGGGGGGGCCTTTTTTTGAGTTCATCAGAATTTCTCTTTAGAAACGTTTCACCCCAGAGGTGTTTCGGTTGGCCTTTCTCTAAGCTGTTGACTAGGGCATGATGAAACCTGTGACTGTGAGACCCTATCCAGGATCCGTGACTTCAAGGACATTTTTGCTGCCAGACAAATTGGAGTAAATGTCAGTGGAGAAACAGTAATTGCTGCCTAAAGGTTAGGTTAATTTCCACATGTTCGGGCATGTTTTATGGTATTTTCAGAGGATTTTGGACCACACCTATGCATTTATTCTGTGTAATATGTCTGGGATTAAGGCAAAAGCCGTGTTGTGTCGTAAAGGTTCGTTATGTAATGTTATGGTTCATTTCCTGATTGTAGAACACCAAGACCGTGGGAAAACCAACAAAGCAGCATTCTAGTCCTGTATCACACCTACCGGTAGATGGTTGTTTGCTTCACTATGGGTGGGCACCTCTAACTTGGGACTGGTTTTATACCAGAATTGAAATTTTAGGTTTTGTTATATATTTAGTATAGTTTAATTCCTTTTATTTTTTCTTTATTAAAAATATTTTTATACAGTTATTTACTTCACTATTGGTGTGAACGTCTAACTTGGGACTGATATCATACCCAGTTGAAATTTCAAAAGAAAATATTCTGTTTTCTTATATATTTCATACTTTTTCTTTATTGTTTTTTATTAATTAATTTTAAATTCATTAATAGTACTGTTGAAATAAATACACATAAAATGAAGACTAATGTCAGTAGCCTAAAACCTATTTCACTTGGAGTAGGGTCTCCTTATGGAGGCAGCCATTTTGAGATCACATGACCTTGTAATCCACTTATTATCGAACACTTGTAAAATAGTGTATTCTTACACTCGAATAGTGTATTGATACAGTGCTAAAAGTAACTGAATGTTGCGTTTGCATGACATCCACACCACTAGGTGTCAGTATTAGTCCAAGGCAACTGTTGTAGCAACCAGTGCAATAAACTGCAAATTTACTAAGTGTGCATTAAAATTTCAATGTGCGTCTGAACTTGCATAATGTCTGAGTATGTATTATTTTTACTACATTTGCGGAGGAACAAACTTCACAACCCTTAAAAAGTAGGCTTATGTTTTATATACTAGTAGTATGAATGTGTGTAGCATGAATGAAAGTGTCATGTGACTTCAATTGCATTGCTTCACTGCCCTTTATTCAACCCCTCTCCTGTGGCTTTTATATGCAAATTAGATTAAAATCTTTGCGGAAGTAGTAGGTCATCCAGGTACTTTTTACCCTATAGTTTTATGTATGCTATATGAATTCAATTTTTCACCTACTGTACAGTAGGGAGGTAGGCATATTCAGATGCGGGGAATGTTGTTTTATTTTATAGGCTACTTACCAGTGCTAACTGATTCTCAGACACTTGACAAACTTTCCTTGTTGCCAAAGGCAAAACTGAATATCTGTCTGTGTGTTTCTATTTTAAGTCTGTTGGTGGAATGTATGTTTTCTCATTGACTGCATGCATTAACCCTCGGTATGAGTAGATGACGGTGTGTGTGTGTGTGTGTGTGTGGCTGTGTGAGCTTCATGCTCACAGCAGATATTTGAAGAAGACTGGGCTCTAAGTCTTCTCACAAATGTGAATATAGCTCAGTTTTCTGGCCTCGTGTTTGTGGCTCTTCTTCCATGTTCTGTGGACATATGGCCACCATCTGCTTGGGCCTGGGTACACATGCTGGGCCCCAAGCAGGGGCCTCTGGGTCATGTTAACCCATAAGACAGACCATCACACCAGCAGGATGAACAGAATATCAATTTGAACACAGAATAAAGTCATGTTTAGTAATACACCTTGGCTGATTTGAGTATAATATAGCCTTTTGATAGTCCTTGTTCTAGTTTCTTTAACGTAGAAAGCCTCAGTTTCACAAGGACTATACATTTGAAGTTTGTTTTGGCCTGGTCAGGTTTGAGAAATATTAAGAATTAAAGCAAAAGTACAGGAGAAAGCAGACTAGCTTTTGTGAAATACATAAAAGCCATTGTTTTATCATATTCCTCCCATGTATTTTTGGTCTTACGTAACTCTCTGTCACTGTCTGCCTCTGTACAATTCTCCCCATCATCTCCGTCCTTCCCTTCTGTCCCTGTAAAGCAGATAAGAAGCATGTGAAGAGAGTTGTGAATAGGTCACCGAGTCTGGCTTCGCCAGTGGCTTTGAAATTTTTGCTTGCTCCCAACAGTGACTGACTGACACCAAGGCTTGAGGGCCAAAAAGCATTTACGTCATGACCCCGTCCAGACCACATTTTACATGAACTTTGCAGCTTGTTGCTCACAAAGTGTTAATTAGCCAAACTATTTTATGTCTGCATAAAACATCTGTGTATACAAGCCACCTTGACTATATATTTGCCACATCGTTCTACTTCTAATAGAAATAAAATTTACATAAATACAATTTAATTATAATATAATTCAGCATTTTTATATATACATTTCTGAATATGCGATTTATAAAAAATGAAATTGATGTAAAATTATAATTTACTATTTTAAAAATAGTCATAAATTTATATGTAAAAATTATATAAAGTATAATTAATAATTATATAAATAATTATTATCATTATGATCATTAAATGTAATAAATTAATAATTATATTACATTTTTATAGTATTTTATAAAATTTAAATATTATATATATATATATATATATATAGAGAGAGAGAGAGAGAGAGAGAGAATGTATATATAAATACACACTCATACAGCATATATTTTGAAAATATTTACATGTATTTACATGTATATATTTATTTTCATAAAATGTATATTATGTATAAATATATTTAATATATAAACGTAAAATTTTTCTTAAATATATACATGCATGTGTGTGTGTATTTATATATACTTAATAAATATAAACAGTACACACACATATATTATGTAAACAAAAACTTTTATTTTGGATGTGATTAATCGCGATCAATTGTTTGACAGCACTAATTTTAATTTTGTTATTTAAATTGTATTTTTACACCAATTTTATTTTTTATTAAATAACATTTTGAAAATTAAATACAAAAATCATAATCATGTCATTTATGTAAAAAAGTTAAAAAGGTAAAATTGACAAAATTACAATTTATATGAAATATAATTAATCATTATATATATCACAATTAAGTATATGTTATTAAACAAATGACAAAATTTGAATTTAAATAGAATATAAAAATGAAGTATTAATTAAATAAAATTGGACTTTATTTACACTTGTGCATATCATACCGACCTCAAAGACTCAAACATTGATGCTGTTTTGAAATCAGTCAGTGGGCAGCATCTTGTGTGAGTTTTGCATGCTGACAAATTGAAATTGTAAATGTTTTCTTGCACAACATGTTTCTGTGATACATTTTGGTATGTGAAATGCTGTTATTTTACATTTGAACCCATATTTAGCATTAAAAAAAGTTTTTAATTGCTTTTACAACTGGTTTGATGTAGTGGGTCCCTGAAGGCTAAAGACCAGTCAGATGTGTGTTGTACAAATGTAGTATGCTATAAATCATCAGATATGAACCGTGGACCATGTAGGGGGACAAAAGGAGGGCCTGAAGATATGAGTATTTTATCTGTTTATTTATTTATTTTTTGATTGGTTGGTTTTGACTCCGTGTCTTCTGCCGTGATGAGTCAGGGAGCACAGATGGAGAGCAGGAGCATGCTGCAAAGCAGCATGGGACTTTCTTTTGATCCTATTATATGATGTGAACAGTGTTAATTATTTGGAGAGTGCCGGTCTGTTGGGGTTATTTGTAATATTTGTGCTAAAATAACCTTTGCAGTTGACTGAAGACCTTTAGCTGACTATGTGAATATGAGTGTTTTGTGTAGTAGTCTTCATGGACAGAAGTGCAGTGAAGTGCATTTTTATAACTAAAAACATGATTCTAGTACCTTATAGCTAATTTTTTCAGCAGCTAGACGGTAGTTCCTTTCTAAACAGTAACTTTCAACGTAATGAGCTAATTTTTTTATTTAGTTTCAATGTAGCGTGACAAAGACAGTATTTTTTTTTGTCAAATTTACAACCGAGCAAACTGAAGTAGCAGTCAGATACACTCTACAAGAATGTTCTTTCTCTCTCCCTCATATCAGAAGGGAAGTCAGATTAATTTGTTCATTCGAACGTTTCAGTTAAATGAACCGGTATTGTGTAAGATCTCGTCGCCCTGCAGAATCCTGTCCCTTCTTTAATGCGTGATTGTTTTATCAAAAGAGCTTTGATTAACTAAGCTGACGAAAGACCAACTTAAAACCAAAAAAAGATATGTTTCATTTGTCCAGTTTCAGTTTCATTAATATAGTGTAATATGTCATTTGAAAACATGTTTTCAAGATTTTCATGACCGAATAGGTGGTGAAGAGATTTGACAGATTTGTTGACCTCTTAAAAAGGTCCAAAGAGAGTAATATATTGCATGTTACCTATTTTATTATGTCATTAATATTTTGTGTGAATTATATGTTCAAATTATGTATATAAATTATATCATTTTGTAGTTATGTAATAAAAAGTAATTTACTCCTTAAATAGCTCCATTTTAGTTGCTTCATTGTAGTGTAGCTAACTGCTTTTTGCAATGATTGACTGTAGAACTACTTTACTTTATTAGTAGCTTGTAGCTTGGGAAGTTACAGTTTCTAAGCAACACCGCAGCACACATGCTTATTACAGTGGCAAAGTGACGTTTCCTTGTGACTTCCATTGCCAGAGACAGAGAGTGGAGCACAAACCACTTGGGTTTTGTGCACTACAAAGACCCTTTACCCTGGTAAAACATTCCTGCTTGTGGGAAATGAACTCTGTCCTATCAAAACCCATGCCCACAAGTGAGTTATGAATGGGTTAATGTGGAAATGGAATTGAAACACTTCCCCAACAGAATGAAATGTCATCCAGTGATAAAACTCTTGGCCAGAATCTCTGCGGTTTGGAAATTCAGTGTCCTTTTCCTAAAAGTAATCTCATCTGTCAATCATCATTCACATAGAGGCTGTGTCCGGGTCAATGTCACTCGATCCTCTTACAGTCCCAGCATGCTTTTCACACAGTCTCAAGGCAAACAATATTTTGTACACATTCTTTTATTGCCAAAAAATTATGAAAAATATTCTATTTGTGTTAGAAAATGTGTTTGAGGTCTCACTCATGGAACTCAAAGGGATAATTTCTTCTCCAATTTTACAAAGATATTTAAAAGTATATTACAAATAAAAAAGATATTGATATGTATGTATTTTAAAATATATTTACATAAATGTATTTTTGATAAGTTTAAGTTTACCTAAATAAGTAAGTTTACCTTATTTCCTAATATTTTGGCCATTTTTATACACTGTAAGAAAACAAAAAGTAGAAAAACAGAAATGTTACTCTTAATTTTCTGGCAAAGTAAAACACCTGTGAAGAAACAATAGAGAAAATAATAACATAGTGTATAATTGCCTTTTTTTTTTTTTTACAGACTTTTCAATTTCAATTTAAATATTTTATGTAATAAATTAATTTTTAAGACAAAATAACTTTTTGCCCCTTGAAGTACTTTTTGTAATATATTGTGACATTTAAAGTTTAAATTAAATATATTTTCATACTAAAAAAATACATGACTGTAGGCCACGCTGCATACATTTAACATCTTTATTTAATTAAATATCACTTTGTTTTCTTACTTAGTGCTTTAAGAAAGTTTTAAGCCTTGATTGTGTATTACCTCAAAATACATTGACCTTTACATCTTTGGCACCAGAGGTATAAGAAGTGAATTTTCAGGTTTGCATTAACACTAGAACCGTGAGGGGTCGCTGTATACCTAAAAGCGCCAGCGGGTAAATTTGACCCACGCACATGACAGCTGTTTTTGAATGGCTAAAGAACATATTATTTCACTGTATTATGCTACTGTCTTCACAAAGAAGTGTCTAGAGTCATGAAATGATTATGTCTAGTCATCAACTATATTTTTGTCCTGTTGTTTTATGTTCAAGGCTTTTTTATGCAGGCTACACTAGTCACTTTTCATAATGATTAATATTAAGCTAAACAAGCCTGCACTGACAACGAGAATTAGAAGAAAGTAAATACATATTTGGGTGGTGTAATAGGCTATTATAATACAATGTCATTAATCAATATATTAAGATAACCTATGTTATTTAAATGACTAAAATAGCCTATACACAATAATGAGCAATAATAGGCTTAATTCACCACACTGAATTTGCGATGACAAATTCAAGCGCACAGCTTCACCTAATTAATTATTCATTTGTTTAGTTATATTATTTATAATTTGAATAAGAGAACAACTTTGGGCAATCAAACAAATGGTTTTATTCATTACATCATAGATCGTATTTTTTTCTTCTTCAGGAAACGGGCAGACTAAATAGCAACACAGAAGCGAACAATAAACGATAGAAATGGCAAAACAAAAATGAAATAATTAATCCAAATTTTGAACAATTATGAGTAACATTAGGATAAAATGTCTAAATATTATATTTTGATTGCCGTCAGATGCTGAGCCGACAGGACGCTTTACTTATCTCCCCACCATCAGACTCTCCATCGCTCATGGCATTTAGTGCTTTTATACCTCTTCAGCATTCATAAATCACCTTCTTTTACTCATTTTGTCTTTATTTATGAAACTGATAACCGCTAATTCAGTGAGTGAAAGGCGTTGCCTAGCAATGTGCTATGTTAAAACATAAGCGGCATGAAAATTACAGCGCGAACATACAGGCATTATATAGCGGGTAAATTTGACCCGCTGGCGCTTATAGATATAAATGCCCCATTTTTTGATCTGGTTTTATCTAAACAGTTTTTAACATTGTAAATCACACAATTTTAGTAAAAGTCAGTGACTGGGAGACTTGAATGTTTTATTAAAAATCTTTTATGTACGTTTTAAAAACAGCCACGGGTAAAGTTTACCCCGTGGCAGTTCTAGTGTTAAAAAAAAAAAGTTTACTAATTGAGCTCTCAGAATACAGTGCCAGTAAGTATCACGGCCCTCATTAAAATCTCCCTGTGTCCCTTGTTGATCATATTGCTTCAAGCTGATGTAAAATGTCAGAACGGTAAAATGTTGCCCGTACCCGCCGCAGCTGTGAACCAGTGTGTGTTATGAAGAAGGGGGCATTCACCTCGGTTGTCATGGTGAAGGAGAATTCGGACAGCTTGAGCAGTATTTTAATGATTTAGCACTCGAGGCATAACCCTGTCTGTCTCCACATTTGAACTCTGATTGTCCATAATGATATTTATTCAGCATATAGTTATTTTTTGATACCTAGGCAATAGATAGTGCATTGATTTGCAGCTGCTGCTTTTATTATATGATCAATGCAGTATATTGTTTGCAGCATATTTCGTGATTGCAAGGTTGGAAGGTTTTCCTCTAATGTGAGATGAACCAACCCCAGTTTCTACATAATATTTATGCAAGTCAAAAGAGCAGCACTGTATGACCCACTTTTTGCAAGAACTGACCAGAGACAGAGAAATGTTTAGTGGTCGGTAACCAAATGGAAGACTTTTTTTTTTTTTTTTTAAACAATTCTGCTGTCTTTGAAAGCATTTTTACTTTTATATGACTACTGTTGTGCAGAATTAATGTAACAATGAACTACAGATGATTTTAGCAGTTCATAAAGTAATCTAAACATATCTAAAGCTTATTATTGAGGTATCAGTTGATTTAAACTAAATGGATAGTTTAGCAGAACTGCATCTGCATTCATTTACAGTAATTTAGCAACATTTGGCCGCATAGATTTTGATACAAAATTGGTGTTTACTAACCATGTTTTAAATGGTTCAGACAATTGAGAATTTAGAACGCATGTTTCTCATCAGTTCTCCCTCATCAGAGTTTATCAGTTTTACTGAGGCACCGAAAAGTTTTACTGGGATTCATGCTACAGTCTATATATTTTACATGCATGCGCTTGAAACATGCCCACATTTTTATTGCATAAAGTTCTGGAACTTTCAGTAAACTTTCAGTCTAACTTTTCAGATGTTCTTTCCATATAATGCTTTTAATGCATGACTCAGATGGAAATGTCAAACTGTCATGTTGAATGGCAAGAAATAGACATGCTCTGAATATTTTAAAGATGTTATAAACTCAAGTGCTCTTGCATACAAGACCCACTTATCTTATTTCTTCAGGGTTGTTCTTATCCCAAATGCAACATTTTGGAGGCAAACACACCCTCAGGTAATATTTTGGGAGGTACAGTCACAGGCCACCTAAAATTGTTGTTTTTTGACACTGCGCATTCCGTATGCGCCCACCTCCAAATCCAACACATCCCCACAACCCCTGCTCTCTTTCCACCAATCATGCGGCTGCTGGGCAGCTCTGCCCTGTTGCTATGGAGACTTGGCTGTTAATATTCCATACAAGTCTCACTCTGATAAGAGACCGGCCGTGCACCGTAGAGAAATCGATGGGACTTTCCTCAGCAAGTATACAGCAGTGCAGCAAGGGAGAAAAAAAAGAGAAATTGAAAGCAAGCTAAAGAGTTTTGTTGTCTTTTTTGTGACAGGTCTGGTTCCCTTGCCGAGTCGCGATTGAACGGTTCCCTCAGTAGGATACTTTAATTAAGTTACTGGAACAAAGCTACTCCGAACCCCTTTGAAATTTAGAACAATTCTGTCAAATTTCAATTTGATATGTTCTGCAAAGTTTGATTGTCGGTCGTGGAATTAATCTGTATTCCTGATATTCCGTGACTCCGGTAACAAAGCGTGTCGGAATAAAGAATTGTTTGTTTTTTTTTGCCAATACCTTATCACTTCAACAGCTGCAGGAAATCAAAACAAAGTGTCTGAGTGTGCACTCGGGAGAAGAAGCGTGTTTCTGTCACCGGAAAAGAATGGGACATTGATTGTAGATCTAATCATTCAATGCAGAGCTGACAGGGGATTTCAGGCAAGCTAGAATATACCACATTTCTCCATCCTGGCAGAACCGCCACTTACAGACAAGCCAAGAAAGGGAACAATCTGTTGCTGTGGGAAAACTGTGGGAAAACTCAATTGGCTGGTGTGCACATATGCAAACCTAATGTATACCCTCCGCCCCATTTGTTAGGTATGAGACTACATTGAAAATCTGGCTTTAAAAATGTAATTTTCTCAAGTCTGCTTTATTTTATCTTAAACTGAAATTATTAGAATTTGGAAAAAAAAAAATTTAAACAAAAAAGCATTGTGAAGTAAAATGAAAAAGAGATTTTGCACTGTTTCTAGGTCACTAATCAAATAAGTGATGTGTGAAATTGATTGTGTGAACTTGGTTGTACAGATGGTAAGATGATCTTCCACTGAACCTCAAGATGCTCTTTAGATTATCTCAAATCATGCTGGAGAACATGATCATCTGGTTTTACGCAAACTTGTGGAGTGTATGCAGCTTGAGTGCTGCTGTTATTAAAGCAAAACCAAGGCACATTAAATTCTAGGACATTCATAGTCATTTTTACTCAAGTAATAATATAATTTGTAATGCAAATGAGAAGAAAAATTACATCCAAAATAGAAGCATTTTTACTATGGTCTCAGACACTGTTTATGGTGCCACTCAAAGACTTAATGTTAATGTCTTAATGCATCTATTTGTAGTATTTTCAGTGTAATGCAGCTTGAAACCAGCATCAGCATATGAATAATCCATTTTGGCATTTAGCTAATATAATTTACCTGCATTTATAGTGTTCATTTTGCTTCCATCTGGTTGGCTGACATTGTGTTCCTCTCTATTTCCTTATAAAGAAATAAATTGGCTCTTTAAGAAGTGACAGATGTAGCGGCAGAGGGGGATGATGTGATAGTCTGTCGAAGTTCTGGGTTTACGATCAATGTTGAGGCGTCCAAGTCATTTTTGGATATCGCTTAAATGCCACTAAAACCAGCAGAGAATTATGGGCCCATCATCATGGCAGTAATATTGCACATAATGACTGGTCCCCAAAGGCATACATCTTATAGTCTTTTAATGAGATTTTAATGTCCATTAAAAGTATTCACTCATTTACTGACTGAAGATGTCGTTTTATCAGTCAGTTGTAGCTATTGTTATAAATGCAGATGTGCCTGCGCAAAGCATTTTTAATGAATGACTTGTGTTGTCATCTCATTGTCTGAATGGCTGCTACTAAGGCTAGCTGTCACTTTTTGTTCCATAAAGTATTTAAATAAAATATTTAAACTTTTCTTGCATAGGAAAAACAATGCAGTCTCAAAAGAACACTTGTGAGAATTTACCCCAGTGTCCTTTTTTAATTAAATTTTTATTTTATTAATCCACATTGCGTAAGGTGGACTTTTTTTGCAGGTACTTTAACAGGGTTAAATATTTAATATTAGAAAAAGGGGAAAAATATTTTACTAGCCCATTTTTGACACAGGATATTGTCTTATTTTTGTGAATAAATTGGATTACAGAAGCACAGGATTACCTCTGAACTACGAGCAATGTGGTATTCAGGTCAGTGAACAGCTTACAGTCAGAGAACGTTTTTTGATAAACTGAAGATTTGACTTGAACTCAGGCACATTCTTTGCAAATGTTTGTTTTGCCAGAAGTTTAATAAAAAATGATATGCTCTGTCTTGGCTAACCAAGCGCCATGGACATGAGGACTGTAGGTATGTTGTTTAAAACAAGGATGTGGGGAGTCAGGCTTAGAATTATAGGACACCGAAATGTACATCAGCATGTATCCTGAAGATAATTTTTCCAGCTCAAACTCTTCAGGTGTCCATTAAGTATCAATTTACATGATGGTCTTTGAAAACAAGTGTGTCCTCTAATCTTGTGCAGAGAGTTTTCACACCGTTCCTGCGATGGAAGTCTCTCTGTGTTCCCTTCACTTCCCCAGCTATGATTGAAGTGTCTGTACTGTATTATTTATGCCAGTCTTTCTGAAACTAAGTTTCTGCAAACCGTTCTTGAGTTGATGGCGTTCTTATGACTCAGTGTCCGCTGTACAGTGTTCACTGTACAAGTATAGAGAAAGTTTCCTAGTTGTTAAAGCATTTTTTTATTATAAATATCATGCTAAGGAACATTTGGAGGGAAGTGTTTTGCCACCATTTGGCCAAGGTCACCATTTTGAAGGGACCGTGGTCTCATTTTTCTCCTCCCACCCTCCTACATCTCTCTCAGTAGGGAATACAAGTGCTGGAGAGAGATAACATGGTTGATACATGGTGGGGCTGCAAAGTTGGAGCGACGAGAATGTTCCACCTCATTTTTGCTTGATTTGATCTGATTACATAAACATGCAGGGGAATTTTTAGCGTCTGTAATGACATTAAAAAGTTGATGTGCTGAGAGTATAGAGGGAGAGAGAGAAGAGTTTCAAGAGCAGGGAATGTTGATTGGGTGGAGGGGTCATAAAATATTGAGGCCTGTTTTTTTTTTTCCTCCCACCGGAGTGCATATTTTTGGCCCAAGCGAAAGAGTCATGAGAAGATTTCTAGAGATCAAAAACTGTCCATTTCTCTTCCCGTGGCATTCTGGGGTTTATGGTTAGTGTTTTATTTAGCAGTTTTAGTTTGTCAGTTGTACCACCTGTTTATTATCAGAACATTTTACAGTAAAAACAGATTTTAAAAGCTCAGTTAGGTTGGTATATTATATTTTAGTGCTCCTATGTCATTCAGTTTTATAAACTTACATAAGTGCCATCCCATAATGCATGTAACATTGTTACCATATTTTTTATGGGAACGTTATGGCAGCCACAGCTGTCAGGTATTTGTTACAGTCAAAAACAGGTCAAGCAATCCCTTGTAACTTCCTGCGGATCCTGTTTTTGGATATTCTCTCACCTCTCACTCAACATTACAAAAAACCTGCAGCAAAATACTGCAACTACTGTAACTGTTCTGGCTTGTACGATGTTCTGCAGTTTCATAAGGGCCCGCACACATGCAAACATTTACCCCTCACGCAGTGTTACGGCACTCGTGTTAAAACTTCATCAGACGAGACAATCACCCAAAACAAAGCATTCCCTCGCTTGAACTCCCTTCAAAATTCCTTAAAAGCATCATGTCACCCATGAACAACATTGTGTCTCTTGACAAAGCATTCAGCTTGTCTCCCATCTGGCGAATATTGCACATCCTCCATTATGCATTAACTCACTGACCACAAAGAGATTCGCAGCAGCCAGAACTCGCTGTGCCAGGTCATTTTAATCATGGTGTTATGAAAACTTCATGAGTTTCTGTGTTTCTTTCCCTGTGTTGTCTTGTGCTAACAGCGTCATTCAATATACAACAGGATACAGTATATTTACCCACCTCTGGGAGACTGACAACACAAATCCCTTTAGATGAAAGTCAAGAGTATAACCTGCTTAAAATAGCTTCCTGATAGGCTGTTGCTGGTTTGTGTGCAGTGTTGGAAAATGTTACTGTTAAAAGTATCTTTTTTAAATATTGTGCTTTTTGTTTAAAACTGGTAATGTTATTAGTATACTTTATCATTAAGGTTTAGTCAAAGTAATACATGTACATTAGGTTACTTTGTTAACCTAATATTTTAGGTAAAAAATTTTTTAGGTACTTTGTTAACCTAAACCTTTGTTTTATTAAACTCTTTTGAAATCACATTATGTACATGTTTCTAACACTGTTTTTGTATCTATTTTTATACAGTAGTTAGTTATGGTCCTCAAATTTGATTGGCTGAGTGACGTTCCAAGAGTGGTGAGATACAGTACAGTATAACAGTACTAAGAATTTTCAATTTTTGGATCACTACTGTCAGTAGGTCTTTATGAACAAGTCATCGGAATCATTTACTCAGATGATTCATTCAAACAGATTCATTCAGAAACCATTAATGGGAGTCTCATTTTTCTCCTCCCACCCCCTTCACCTTTTAAGTTAACCCAATATCAAGCGAAGAAAAACACATTGCTGCAAATAAAAATAACCGTTACATCTCTCTCGGTAGGGAATACAAGTGCTGGAGAGAGATAACATGGTTGATACATGGTGGGGCTGCAAAGTTGGAGCGACGAGAATGTTCCACCTCATTTTTGCTTGATTTGATCTGATTACATAAACATGCAGGGGAATTTTTAGCGTCTGTAATGACATTAAAAAGTTGATGTGCTGAGAGTATAGAGGGAGAGAGAGAAGAGTTTCAAGAGCAGGGAATGTTGATTGGGTGGAGGGGTCATAAAATATTGAGGCCTGTTTTTTTTTTTCCTCCCACCGGAGTGCATATTTTTGGCCCAAGCGAAAGAGTCATGAGAAGATTTCTAGAGATCAAAAACTGTCCATTTCTCTTCCCGTGGCATTCTGGGGTTTATGGTTAGTGTTTTATTTAGCAGTTTTAGTTTGTCAGTTGTACCACCTGTTTATTATCAGAACATTTTACAGTAAAAACAGATTTTAAAAGCTCAGTTAGGTTGGTATATTATATTTTAGTGCTCCTATGTCATTCAGTTTTATAAACTTACATAAGTGCCATCCCATAATGCATGTAACATTGTTACCATATTTTTTATGGGAACGTTATGGCAGCCACAGCTGTCAGGTATTTGTTACAGTCAAAAACAGGTCAAGCAATCCCTTGTAACTTCCTGCGGATCCTGTTTTTGGATATTCTCTCACCTCTCACTCAACATTACAAAAAACCTGCAGCAAAATACTGCAACTACTGTAACTGTTCTGGCTTGTACGATGTTCTGCAGTTTCATAAGGGCCCGCACACATGCAAACATTTACCCCTCACGCAGTGTTACGGCACTCGTGTTAAAACTTCATCAGACGAGACAATCACCCAAAACAAAGCATTCCCTCGCTTGAACTCCCTTCAAAATTCCTTAAAAGCATCATGTCACCCATGAACAACATTGTGTCTCTTGACAAAGCATTCAGCTTGTCTCCCATCTGGCGAATATTGCACATCCTCCATTATGCATTAACTCACTGACCACAAAGAGATTCGCAGCAGCCAGAACTCGCTGTGCCAGGTCATTTTAATCATGGTGTTATGAAAACTTCATGAGTTTCTGTGTTTCTTTCCCTGTGTTGTCTTGTGCTAACAGCGTCATTCAATATACAACAGGATACAGTATATTTACCCACCTCTGGGAGACTGACAACACAAATCCCTTTAGATGAAAGTCAAGAGTATAACCTGCTTAAAATAGCTTCCTGATAGGCTGTTGCTGGTTTGTGTGCAGTGTTGGAAAATGTTACTGTTAAAAGTATCTTTTTTAAATATTGTGCTTTTTGTTTAAAACTGGTAATGTTATTAGTATACTTTATCATTAAGGTTTAGTCAAAGTAATACATGTACATTAGGTTACTTTGTTAACCTAATATTTTAGGTAAAAAATTTTTTAGGTACTTTGTTAACCTAAACCTTTGTTTTATTAAACTCTTTTGAAATCACATTATGTACATGTTTCTAACACTGTTTTTGTATCTATTTTTATACAGTAGTTAGTTATGGTCCTCAAATTTGATTGGCTGAGTGACGTTCCAAGAGTGGTGAGATACAGTACAGTATAACAGTACTAAGAATTTTCAATTTTTGGATCACTACTGTCAGTAGGTCTTTATGAACAAGTCATCGGAATCATTTACTCAGATGATTCATTCAAACAGATTCATTCAGAAACCATTAATGGGACTGCCTTTATAAGTGATTCATTCAGAAGCACTGATGCATTCAGGATTAAATCATAGAGCTGCTTTTATGAGTGAGTCTTTTAATCATTTACACAACTGACTCAGTTCAGCACACTGATTAATTCTGGAATGGAAGAAGTATAACCTGCTTAAAATAGCTTCCTGATAGGCTGTTGCTGGTTTGTGTGCAGTGTTGGAAAATGTTTGGAAAATGTTTGTCTTTATGAGCAAATCAATAACACTAATCCATAAGGAGTAAATTAGATAACTGCCTGTATGGTTGAGTCATTGAATCATTTATACAGCTAGTTCATTCAGCACACTGATTCATTCAGGAATAGAACAAGTGGTGGTCTTTATGAATGAGTAATTTAATCGTTTTCTCAACCAGTTCATTAAAAACGCTTATTCATCCAGGAGCTAATTAGATGACTACCTTTATGAGTGAGTCATTGAATCATTTTTTCAACTAATTCATTCATAAACACTGATACATTCAGAAATGAAACATTCCTTTTTTATGAGTGAATTATTAAAATATTAATTCAAGAACACCACTACTGGGTGTTTTTAGGAGGGTCTGCTGTGGCAGAGCAAATATAGATTTCATAACTGTGTCTGAAATCTAAGTTACTCAATATTAACCAGTTTATTGATGTGTTGTATAAAAGCAATATCACCAAAGCATGTTCATGCTTAAATGTACTGTAGACTGACACTACGAAGCAAATGGCTAGGGATGCCTGAAATACAAATAGTTACAGATATCACCCGTTAATTAATACCAGTTCAGAACCACAATATAGTCCCAACGTGTGAAACCTTTAGCTCAGACAGATAGCTGCTTGTCTGTCTTTATTCACCTGTGGCTGAGCTCAATATCCCATCTGTCGTTGCCTATTCTCCCGTTCAAACAAAAGCCTTGGCTGCAGCGCTGTGAAGTAATTTGATTAGGGTTATTGAATGAATATTAGACGACCAGGTCTCTAGCCAATACATGCTGCTGAACTCACCTGTGGGCGCATGGCTTGTTGCAATTTGAAAAAGGTCCAACACAAAAACAGCAGTTTTAATTGCTTTGGGGGTTGTTTGATTTGCCTCTCAAACAATGATAATGTCATAACACTTAGGTCTCAAAGTCTCTTGGTCCCATTGCAGATGTTTTTATGTCTGGTTTTGGCTCGTTCACGTGTTTATTTATATTTGATTGTCTGATCTTTGGCCTACAGGTGTATTGAGCCTGCCGGACAGTCTGAACCTGCACCGTGACCAGCAGCGAGAAGGGAAAACTGGAGAGGGCCATGCCTACAGCCAGGCTGAACTCCGCACCATTGAACAGTCCCTCCTGGCGACCCGCGTTGGGAGCATTGCAGAGCTCAGTAAGTTCTCATGCCGAGAAATGTGTGTTGGTGTGGTTATAGGTTCAACCGTAACCATTCAAACATTTGGGGTTGGTAAGTTTTTAAAAATGTTTTTGATAAGTCTTTTATACTCACCAAGGCTGCATTTATTTGATCAAAAATGCAGTAAAAACTGGAATATTGTGAAATATTACAATTTAAAATAACTGTCTTCTATTTTAACATATTTAAAAATGTAATTTGTTCCTGTGATGGTAAAGCTACATTTTCAGCATCAATACTCCAGTCTTCAGTGTCACATGATCATTCAGAAATCATTATAATATACTGATTTGGTGCTCCATTATTAAAAATAATTATTATTATTATCATTGTTGAAAACAGTTGTACTGCTGCTAATTTTTATTTTTATTTTTTGTAGAAACTGATACCATGATTTTTTTCTGGATTCTCTAGTGAATGAAAAAAACTGCATTCATTTGAAATGGAAAATGTCTTTCCTGTCACTTTTGAACTAATTATTAATTAAAAAAAAAAATCATACTGACCCTAAACCTTTGAAGGGTACTGTAAATCCTCCGGAAAAAATGTCTTGTACTTTGTAAAAAGGTTTATTAGCAACTGCTTGTACATGTTGGTTACTCAAAATGAGCAGGTTGTATTAGGGGGAGGGACATTCTCATTCTAGAGAGCATTTGATTGGAGGAAAATCTGTGTAGTGCAGGATGAGTCATCAGTGTTTTTGGTCTGTTTTTCTGAGAAGAGAAAGAGTGTACATTTTTAATAAATTTTTTTTATCTGCTAAAAGCGAACATTGAGTCAATGTTTAAATTTAGTCAAAATATTTCTCCTGGGCCCTGTGAAATTTAGCAACGTCCCTGGATTGGTGTCCATTCTGTGTCAGGTCCCTGAGCTATTTAACATCTGGATGATCCACTGACTTAGCTGTTTTTAGTATCTTGTGTGGGTGTATGAAGCCAGCGGTCAGCAGCTGGAAGGCCCTACCCTAACTGAGTGGGGTGTGCCTCCCTGTAGTGTCCACTGGACGGTCGTCAGCTTGAAACAGCTCTTTGTATATTTGTCTTGGTAATGGTGGTTAGCCTGTGTGTGGCAGTGAGTTTCAGAGCCTGTCCGTTCTGCATGCAGCCACGGTTATTTCATAATCATAGCGAACACAAACAACACCCAGTAAGTCAAGATGCAAAAGAGAACACCATCATCCACACTGATTATGTCTTCTCAAGGGTGCCTGCCAAATGAATACATGTGACCCCACTGAGGAGGGGAAATTTGATGTGTGCAGAGGGACTTGAGTAAATTACAGAGAGCCAGTGACCCTTCTGTCACTCTAATCAACATTGTGTTCTGCTGGGAAACAGACTTAAGCAATGTGAAACAATAGAGTAAGCACTGCAACCAGGCTATTGCTTGCTTGTTTTGTTTATTTAATTGATTTTGATCACAAAAACCAAGAACATTTATGGGTCATATTTAGAACTATATATTAAATTTAGCTTTAAGACAAATTCTTAAGTAAGCAAAATTGTTTCACCTTAATACATAAATGTATATATATAATCGTTTATATGAATTGTATATTTATTAGTATTTATTATCATATTTAAAACTAAAATAAAAAGAAATCGGACATTCCAGTTGATTAATGTATGCAATCATGTGTGTGTGTGTGTGTGTGTGTATTAAAAGCATTATATTACAGTATTTTTTGTACACCACATTCTCTTTTTTTAAATAGTGCTCAATACTCATTTATATTGAATACTAAATCGACCTAGACAGGCACAGCATATTAGGTGGATTATTTGGAAAGCTGCAGGGTATTTGTGTTATTGCATGTATGAAGTATTAGCACAGATATGAGATTGCTGTCATAATGCAGCATTGGTGATGTAACCATGCAGAATATTAGCTGTTGTGCCAACAGATGAGGCATAATTATCAGATGTAATTGTCTTTTTCCTCCTTTCCAGCCTTGTGTACACAATGCACAATAAGCATTTAAATATTGATTGCAAACCCTTCAAAAGCCACCTAATTGGCCGTTAACTAATTATGGCTCATTTTCACACTGTGTAACGAAATATAAAAGCCTGGGTTATGCAATAGCTTTTTTTGGTTGATGAAAAGTTCCCATGCATATTCATTTTCCTGTTGAATCATCTCAGTTTTGGCTATGTGAAATATCGTTTCTGTCTACTCTAATTATCTCACAGTGTCCTTATCACAGACCTGTAACTGTCAGTGTATATAAATGCTTTTGTCATAGTGATCACTAGTGTACCAGTGACAATCTAAGTAAACAAGCGCATACTTTTTATAGTAAATGTCTCTAGAGTTCACGTTCTCCTTCAAGCCCCCTGGCAAAAATCATCCGTGGTATTTTACCCTATTTATTTCTCTCAAAAAATACTCAGAATTATTTTCTGTTTATATTCTAGCGCATGAAAACTGTGAGAAGAAGCTCCCTTTACAATATGGCCGTAATTCAGACATCTGTCTCTCCACTCACTCCAAGAATCCCCTGAAGAGTCAGTGGGGTGTAATGCAAAACTACTACTTGTTAGTGAGTGACCAGCATTTTTTATGAGCGTCCCAGCGTCTCTCAGTATGAAACCACATACACCGCTGATGTTAAAAGCAAATTAACTAGGAAACATGATACACTGTGGGCAGTTAACAATGAGGACCACCCATTACAAACTCCACTGTGCTGAAGGCT
>NW_015548264.1:1947876-1949145 GCF_001515605.1 Sinocyclocheilus anshuiensis
TTTATTTCTCTCAAAAAATACTCAGAATTATTTTCTGTTTATATTCTAGCGCATGAAAACTGTGAGAAGAAGCTCCCTTTACAATATGGCCGTAATTCAGACATCTGTCTCTCCACTCACTCCAAGAATCCCCTGAAGAGTTTGGCCTGCACTGAGCTTTCGCGTTGGTTTACTACATAATTCCCAGCTTTATTTATTTTATATATTTATTTATTCAAACCTTGAGGTATCTTTGAAAAATGTCCAATACATGTTTTTCTGGAGCTTAAAAAGTCCAAACTTTTGCTTTCAATATTTGGGCTAAAACAAAATGAAGCATGTGAAATTTATTAGTTTCATTTACCAGAGGCCTTTAGATTATGCATAGGAAATTAGCAATTAAGGGATATTAATGAAACCGCAATCTTGACAAGGCAAAGAGAAAACCCCTCACTGCTCTTGGTGGGATAACTGAAGTAGCTTTATTAAGTCTAAATCGAATATTAACACAAAGTTCTAAAACAAAGAACTGGATGGCTATAATTTTAATTATAGAGCTGTACCTTAGTCAGTAGACCGGGGACTTCTATTTTACTTTTTATCCATTCCACTGGTTTAAGATGTGAGCTTAAAATGCACCAATTACAAGTTGGTTTTGACTGACTTGTCATCATGGAAATTACATTGCATGTCAAGTTTGTAAGCTAACGGTTTTTCTTCTTCTAGTTATAGGCTTCTAAATATTATTATAAAAGCTATTATATATAGCTGAAGATGTGTTTCTCGCTAACATGTCACCAGCAGTATTGATAATAAGGACGTCCAGTCAAGTCAAATCAAGTCAAGTTTATTTGTATAGCGCTTTTCACGATACAAATCATTGCAAAGCAACTTTACAGCAAATTAAGTTTCTACAATATTTAGTGGTAGCTTATCAGTGGTGACTGTCAGTTAATGTACATATGGCAGAAATGTACGGAAAAATCAATTTAAGACGTAATAAAACAGACGATGAACACTATTAACAGCAATTATTATATGATGCAATCAAACTTATAGCAAAATGTGGTAGTTCTGTAAGTTGTTTCAGGGTTGGCATCATCTGAGGTCCTCTGAGTGGTTGGCATCATCTCTTCTCAAGTGTTCTGGATCCAGACTGAAGCTTGTGTAAATCCTAGACATCCCGTGGCAAAAAACAGAGAAACAAATAGAGACATAATTAGCGTAGCTGCTGTTCCAACCAAGCAAAATGTATTTGTTTAACCCAAACTAAAGAATAATAATGTGCAT
>NW_015548264.1:1950039-1967845 GCF_001515605.1 Sinocyclocheilus anshuiensis
GTGGTAGCGATCGGACAGGTAGGATCTAAACCATCTTAAAGCCTGCCCTTGAATACCTGTATAGTTTTGTAATCGATCTATGAGTATGTCATGATCTATAGTGTCGAACGCAGCACTAAGATCAAGTAAAACTAGCAATGAGATACAGCCTTGGTCTGACGCAAGAAGCAAATCATTTGTAATTTTAACAAGTGCAGTTTCTGTGCTATGGTGGGGCCTGAAACCTGACTGAAATTTTTCATAGAGATAATTTTTTCATGATCCAGTGTCTGCGAGAGAAGTGAAAATTATCTCCGTTTCGCCTGTAAATGAAGATGGTCCAATCAAGCCCCTTTTTCCCCATCCTCTGTGATGTTTCCTGATGGGCTTGAGAACACCCGGAAACACACCAAGTGCCACTTCAGTATCAGAGCAGCTGTTAAATGCTAATTCACACTGCACCAACAGACACGTTTGCTGGGTTTTGTCTTGTTACCCCTGTCAGCATCTGTTGCTCTTGTTTTTGCGGTCGCAGAATGTCTGAGATGGGACGTACTGTAAACTGGTGATTTTCAGCGTTGGTTGGTGTCTGCCAGTGTGGTGTAAATTAACCTTTAGAGTAATTTTAAGTCATTTATAAGTGAAAAATTAAAGAACAGAGAAAATTGGAAGTATAAAAAGACGGTGATTATTCAATTAGGGGCACATTTGACTACATAGAATCCAATAAAACTTATAGAAATTAGTCTAATGTGCTGATTTGGTACTCAAGAAACATTTTTTTTTTATTATCAATGTTTAAAACAGTTGTGCTGCTTAATTTTTTAATGAAAACCAGGATACATTTTCTTCAAGATCGTGAATAGAAAGTTCAAAAGAACAGCACTTATTTTTATTTTCATTTATTTATTTTGTATTTTGTAACATGTCTTTACTGTCACTTTCGAAGTTTTTTTTTCTTAAAAGTCATACTTTCCCTTAAAGTTCTTCTCTAAAATAAAGAATGATCACTGATGTGATAATTAAACTTATTGTGAAAAGTTCAAAGTCATTTTTTAAATAGCTCTCCTTAACTTCAATGTGATTTAGGCTGTTCACCTGCTTTTGTGAGAAATGAAGGAAAAAAATTAACAGCTCCAGTTTTTACAAAAGACACACCACTTGCTCTTTGGACTGCTTAATAACTGTAGTTAAGCAAAGTTTAGAAAAACTAAGTGTATGAATTTGCAAATGTGGATGCTCAGACATTTTTCTCAATTACTTTCTCTCTGTTTTTAGGGCACCATGTCCTTTCAACCTGACATGTCTATCATTTCTTCACCACTTATTTCTACCTGCTGAGATACACAATTTCCCCTCTGACTCCTTGACAGCAGACTGTGGTACAAAAACACGGCTATTTGCCAAACACACACTCGCATACACAAGCTTACATGTACATTTAGACGTACACAGCTCCTGCCAAGTTGATCATCTGTCTGAAAGCTTTCTGTCTAAATTAATCCTTGTTCAAGCATTTTTGTTAGTAATCTAAATGATCAAACAGCACAAAGAGAAGATGCCTACTTGATGCGTTGGTGTAGAAAACAGATCATAAGACAGGAATAAATATGTCTCATCCTTTTTACAAGCTGAAATATTCAGCCCTAAACACCAAAGAGCAAACTGTGAAAAAAAACCCCAATGTGCAGCAGTCACCTTTCAATAATCGCTATTAAAAGGGCATTGTAATTTAACAATAGCTGGAAGAATTGATTCTAATTAGTTCACCTTACTAGCCTGCACCTTATACAGAGCATTGTACATGACATGCAGATGATTCAAGTGCATTATTCCATCGCTGTCAGATTTAATGTAAGCCTCCTGACAGTTAAAGTTTGACAACACTCATATTGCAGATAACTGCAAACTCCGCCAATATGGCACATAATTGTGTTTGATTGTAGCGTAATTAGCATAGCATACATCAGCATTAGCACATAGAACAGCTGCTTTAGTTTAATTTAGTGTAATTGCTTGTAATAGTGAAATGAATATGTTGGGTTGCTTAACACTTTTGAAATACACACATAATTTAAAATTCTAATGCTAAAACATGTCCGAATCAGATATGACTCAATAAAGTTATGTTAAAATCTTTTCCTTGTTTTTATCCTAATCAGCCAAGACATTGTGTTAATCATTTTTTTGCATTGGTCCAAAAGTATCTATTATGCAGTCACAAGATTATATTTAAACAGTTTAGTCACAGCAGCTTGGACAAGCAAGGTTGTCGTTGGATCAGCATGTGTCAGCAGGGAAATCACATGCTTGATGTTTTATGCATTAATTTTTATGACAACATACAGTACAGTATGAAATATGCATTTACCATATGTTTGAATATTGATAATATAAATGTGCACTTGAGCTGTGCTCCCTTCCAGAAAAGGAGGTGAGAGCCTTCAAAATTTAATGAGACAAAAGTCTTGTGCTGCCTCAATGGAAAAATATCCCACGAGCTGTGCAGCAGATTGCATAGCAAGGTGCCTTTATTTCACGGTCAAAGGAAAACCCGGTAATTATACTGAGAGGGAGTAATTATAAAGGCTCCGGCACTATTTCCTGCTGCTTTCACATTGGTGGTTAATACTGAGACACCTCCATTTGTCACGTTTGTGGAGACAATCTCTTATGCAGAAATTTCCTTCGGCATCCAGCTAGGACTTGCCTAAGATCTAAGGGGAAGTTTTTGTCAACACGGTAGCAATACTTTTTTTTAGGAAAACAATTGCAGTGTATGTGGTTCAACATTTACATATTAGACTTAAAAGGATAGTTCACCCAAAAATGAAAATGCACTCACCTTCAGGCCATCCGAGATATAGATGGGTTTGTTTCTTTATCGGAACAGATTTAGAGAAATTTAGCATTATGTCACTTGCTCACCAGTGGATCCTCTGCAGTGAATGGGTGCCGTCAGAATAAGAGTCCAAACAGCTGATGAAAACACCACAATAATCACCACAAGTCATAATTGACATTACTTTAGTTCATCAGTTAACATCTTGTGAAGTGAAAAGCTGCATGTTTGTAATAAATTCATCAAGACATTTTAACTGGCAAAAAAGAGTCCTCTATTACTATAAAAACGTTAAAAAAAAGTTGTCTTTTCTGAATCAGGAGAGAAATATTCACAGATTAAGCAACGTTTACAAGTGAAAACAATCCGTTATAAAAAAATATGTTGGTGGATTTTGATGTGAGAAGACAATGGGAGATGAGCTTTTTTGCTGGTGGAAGCATTTTTATGTATTATAAACTCATACTTTGGCCAGAAGCGAAGTTTTTAAGTTAAAAATGCCTTGATGGATTTGTTTCTTACAAACACAGCTTTTCACTTCACAAGACATTAACTGATGCTCGTGTGGATTACTTACAGATTATTGTGATGTTTTTATAAACTATTGGACTCTCATTCTGACAGCACCCATTCACTGCAGAGTAAATTTCCAGCATATTTTCTTTTTTGGGTTAACTGTTAAGGCATATAGTTCACCCAAAAATGATTGACTTACCATCATGTTTTTCCAAATCCATATGACTTATTTTTTTCTGTGGAACACAAAAGACATTATATATAAGATATTTTGTGTTTTTTTATGTTTAAACAAATCCTCATGCATTTTGCACACTTCCAGAACCATTATGTAAAAGAGCTATCACATCATTTTAGCATTTAAGAACAGTGATTAAATGAAGGACTCTCCTGAGCACCTCAGAGGTTTGTTGTATAAACTTTGCTAATAAGCATCCTCAGACCCAGGTCATCTTACTTCTTCAGTCTCATTTCCCAGCACTCAAGAGCGCTGCTGAATGCACATGTCTTGCGTTATATTCCCCATGTCATCCCCAGAGATCAGTTTTATGAGATGAGTTGTCTTATATCTGACATCTCAACATATTTCATCATAACATGAGATTTGGGGGCATAAAGGTAAGCCAGCCTGCCACTCACTAATCCTACTCTGGCCCCTTGGGAGCCACTGCAAAGGTTGCCCTGTAGGAGAGGTACCATCATATATGCACAGGCCTGTAGCCAGCCATGAGGTCACCGAGGTTCGGACCTCGGTAAATTTTTCATGTTCAAAAATAACATTTGTTCTATGAATGACTAGTTTGCTGTTTAAAACTCCTCATAGGAGTGTCTGCAAGTTTAGACAGTTTGCAAGAATGTTTAGCGCTCGTAGTATGAAAATGATCGCTGCGAGACTGGCGGAGTGAACGAGTCTTCTTGAGAGAGTTGTGAGCGAGGGCGAGGGCGCAGCCTCCATGTTGCCAGATCCAACTATTATAAGCATTTTTGGACTTGTCTTTTTTACTTAATTTGACACTTTAGAAAGTGAATCGAGTGGAAAGTTGCAGTTTAGAGTCAGTGATATCTTTATCTTATCTTATTTCCAAAGATTTGAAATAATTTCAGTTTATTTTTATTAATTTTTTTGTTTTTTATTTGTTTTATAGCAATATCTGGCAACACTGCATCGCCTACACTTAAACTGACAGTAATCAAAAAAGCCCAAGGGTTATTGGTGACAGGATACTACATTTGGTAAACGAACGCAAAAAAAAAATATTATGATATTATCTGTCAGAAACATTATCAACGATGCCAACAAGCATTTAACACCAGTACACAGATCTGTAGAACAAGTAGGTTACAAAATTAAATGGAATAGCCTTCTCAAACACTAACAATGAAGAAGTCTATGCTATTTCATTCAGTAGCCTATAGTAGTTACATTTTCACAAAGTCATGCTAAAAACATTAATAAAAAGCACTAGACAAAGTTATCATTAATGATTATTAATGATTATTAATGAAAACTATAGCAGTAATATGTATTGGTGCATGATTAATTCAGTTCAATTCAATTCAAGTTTATTTGTACAGCGCTTTTCATGATACAAATCATTGCAAAGCAACTTTACAGCAAATTAAGTTTCTACAATATTTAGTGGTAGCTTATCAGTGCTTATCAGATTAATAAACAACTGATAAAATTATCCACCCCTAACCTAAAATACTAACAAATTTTGATGCAATAAATATGGTATCCCTCCAAAACAGAGAAAACATCTTTCACAAACATCTACATGTCTGTCTACATGTCTGCGGACCGCACTCATTTTCAAACACTGGCTACGGCCATGTATATGCATAAAACATGAGAAAAGCTTAGAAAGCAACACCCCTGGCTGCTGGAATCAGGGTTTAGGGTTGCTTCAGGATAAATAAATTGACTTGAATCCCAGGTTCAGTGTTATACTCTATGGTTACTGTGTTTTGCATGCCTGTGGTAATATATGTGATTAATTAAGGATTATACATCAGTTCATTCCGGTTCTCGAATTTAATATACAGTGCAACTGGGATTTTTTTTTTTTTTTTAAGTTTGTATCACTCTGTTTGTCTGTGTTTGTGCCTTCCAGACAATCTGTCAGTCTGTGTATTAGTGGTGGGGACTTTTTAGTGACTCTTTCTGAAAATTACATTGATTTGCCAGTAGGTGGAGACAGGTGGTGACTGTATTTATTAGTGATTCAGTGATTTATTCACTCAAGTGATTCATTCAAGAGTGCTGATTAATTCAGGAACGGAAACAAAGGACCATCTTTATGAAATAGTAATTGAACCATTTACTTAAACAATTCAGTCAAAAGCGACAAAACAATTCTTTAACAATACACAATGGGCCTCTAACTATGTTCTGAAATATTTCCATTGGTGGAGCAAAACTGCTCAAAGTAACTGCCGATATTGTGTTTAAACTATCATTTACTTAATATGAACTTTTGTTTATTGAATTGTTGTACAAAAGCAATATTGCACTCACAGTTACATTGTCCCTGTGCACATACAAGAAGAATGACACAAACAGTTTGTCAAATTAAATTACAAGACTTGAACTGTTTTCTGAGTGTCATTATATATAGTAACTGCACTAAGAGGATGTAGTTATGGCTTCCCAGAGGTGGTTATTTGTAATGGATGTCATGTTGTAAATGTACCCATAGATGAGACACTCTGTGCTTCTGGCCTCTGGGTGATGGATATTGTGAGTCGTCATTGTTAATGGCGTCAAGTCCTCAGCTAGATGAATCATGGCCCGCAGTGATAGTTTGCCTTTATAATTCCGGTCCACACAGCTGCATAAGGTGGATGAGGCAATCATCATTCTCTGGAGGATTCAGTATGACAGCCTCCAGAGAGCATATGCATACGCAAACACACTGCATAATTTTGTTTGTGTATGTGTGTGACTTTTAAATGAAGGCACCTATTTCAGTGACACATTCGCTGACTAGTCAGGCATAACCAGTGATTCACCAGCCTTGATCTCTTACGGATTGCCTCGCTGATGGGTAAACCATTGTTGGCTTTGACCTCGAGTCAAAATCAGAATCACTGATGGTGCTAGACAGCATTTTTACCAATAAACAAAAACAAATTAGACTAAAAACTGAGAGAAATTTGATAAAAAATCAGCAACATTTATTGCTTTTGCTCCCCGTGTAATTTCTCCGCTTATAGTTCACCCAAAATATAAATTCTGTATTAATTTCCTTACCCTTATGTTATTTCAAATCTGTATGACTTTCTTTATTCTGCGAGAGAGAGAGAGAAATCACTCTCCATACAGTTCAGTGTTATTTTAGGATTACTTATTTTTAGTAATTTAGTTATTATTTTAGTTATCAATAGTTATTATAGTTGTTTTTTTCAGTAACATTTTTTGTCTAATATTTATATTTGATTTTGTTTTAGCTATATTTTAGTTACCGTAAACCATTTTGAATAGTTTTAGTTATCGAGAACAACACTATTACATTGACTGTTCATTGGGACTACAGCTGCTGCAAAGCTCCAAAAATACAAAAGATCACAATAAAAGTACTCTATATGACTCATGCACTATTTTTAGCAATAATCTTACCTCTCCATTGAGCTGTTAACTGACACAATCACTGAGGCTGTGAGTTGAACTCAGATTCATGAACAAATCGTTCAGTTCGAGTTGTGAACCGGGTCAAAATGAATGATTCATTATTTCACTAGCTCAATTGTCAGTAAATAATTTGTGTGTAGGACGTGTAAAATCAATAAAAACATACTTCTTTTAATTATTTAAACACTCTAGGCACAAAAATAAAAAATCACTCCTGTCTGTATTTGTCCATAAGGCCTTGGCAAGTGTCTCAGTAAGGTTGAGGAGATTGCCTGGCTCTGTAAATGCCATCAGTGCACACTTCTGAAACAAACTTCAAAGGGGCCGTGTTTCTTTGACACTGAAAGGGCAGGAAAGAAAAGAAGGGGATGCATTCAGTCTTTCAGCTTTGACTTTGTCCTTTGGCATCTCTTTGAAGCTTCAGGTTGTGGTTCATCATTATTAGATTGCGTCCTACTTAAGATTCAAATAATTGAAGGTCACTGTCACTGATGGTTTCTTGTCCATAGTGAAAGATAATGTGCAAGTTAACATGAAATGACATTCGCAACCTATTTCACATCCAGAATGTGGCACACTTCCATATTAAAAAAGGATGTTCAAAAATATAGGCCAGGACTTCATAATATCTGTCAGAAATTGATTAGACCGTGAAACACGGTGGCTGGTGACTTCAGACAAAAACTGAAAGTTGCACATATTGCATTATAAATGTGTTTAATTTTGATTCCGTATAAATTACTAAAGATAATTCTTCATTTTCTTCTCCTCCAAGAAACCTGCGATAGAGAAGAGGCAGTAGAACATCTTCGCTTACCTTCAAAGATTCCCTATTTCAATATTATGCAAAACTATACAGCAAGAAATAAAAAAGTTGAGTATTATGCCTCAATATCGCACTTGGCAGAGTGGATGGGCTCGCGGGGCATCTCTTCGGCATCATATTCAACGGGGGCGTGATCCGTTCCTCATAATTACACCTCCTTCTCCAGCATCTGCTGAAGGGAGGAGAGAGAGGGAGTTCCTCCGAGTCATTCTTCATGATTAATGCAGGTGTGCCTGAGAGGCCTTTTGGGAACGACCGGAGAATAATTGCCGCAAAGTATAAAGATGTGAGAATGCCTCCGCTCTCTCCCCTCTTCTGACACCCTCCAAACTACACCAGCCACCAAAGAGCAATTAGACTAGAGAAGGCCATGTAGAGGATCTATCATTTAGGCTGCCTGTTTCTCTGTAGCGAGCGAAGATGGGAGTAAAGGGGAATTTGTGGATCTATAATTGGAGCAATTTCAAAGCTGAATCACACCCGAAAGGCTTGAGTTGAAAAAACTGGAGCCTCTGTTGTATTGTGGTAAAGAGAATGTACCTTCCAGGAGGATGAGGTGTCTAACTAATCTGGATATGTGGGCCATCTTTGCCATTTATCAGCAGGTGTTTTGCAGCCTGTTGTGTGTCGATTATAATAGTGTCAACTAGATTTTTAGGTTTTATAAAGACATTTTGAGTGGTACTTGCCTGTGCAAAACTACAGTGTTGTGGGCGGTTGCCAAGACATTGCTAGCTTGCCAAAGCATTTCAATTTGTCTTTTTCATTTAGTTTTAGTTTAGTTTTAGTGTTTTTGTTTTTATTTTAGTTTATTCTTTTGCTGCCTTTGTAGTGTTCAATGATATTGTATTTAAAATCATTTAAAAAATGTAATAATTTAAAATGTATTAATTAATAAATGTAAATAAAAACATTTTCATTTATGGTTCATTTTATTTTTTTAACCATAATTACACTAATTCTAATGTATAGAGACCGTATATTAGAGAGAAGATTTGTAACATTTGTATGTTTAATGGAGGCAGATTATAAAATTAAACAAACAAACAAAAATAAACTTTTTTAACTACAATTGGCCATTTTTATTTTATTTTAATTTGTTTTGGACTCAAATCTATTTTAGTTAATTACACTCATTCTAATGTATATAGACCATATATGAGAGAGTCGATTTGTAACATTTGTATTTTTAATGGAGGCAGATAATAAATAAATAAATAAAACTAAAATTGATTTGTGGCCATCTTTATTTTATTTTAATTCCTTTTGGACTCAAATATATTTTAGTTTACATTTCAATTTTTTCAATTAAGTTTATTTTTATTTCAAATAACAATAGTGGTTTCCCTTTAGTTTCAGTTTTAGCTTTTTGTCAACCATAATTACACTGATTCTAATGTATGAGAGAGACAATTTTCACATTTGCATGTTTAATGAAGACAGGTTATACAATTTAAAAAATATTATTATTTTTAATAACCCTAACCCTATATCTAAAATTCATTTGTGGCCAATTTGATTTTAATTCATTTTGGAGTCAATAAAAAAATGTCTTTTAGTTTACTTTTCAGTTTTTCCAGTTAAATAGTTTTTTATTTTTATTTCAGATAACTGTTTTCGTTTAGATTTTATTTTAGTATTTACTAACCATAAGTACACTAATTCTAAAACATATAGATGGTATACAAGAGAGAAGAACTGAATCCGAGTGATGTCTTTATCCTTTTCCTCTCTATTATGTTGGTCAGTGCAGCTCTGATGATTAGATTTAATTGTGATGGAAGTGACACCAGTTCCAGAGCCATTGGTCAACTGATTCTTAGTATTTTGACAGAGCAGTCATATTTTCTGCTGATGCCGTATGTTGTGTGCTTCAGAAAGGTCAGTGGCTGTAAAGCTCAGCAGTGGTGAGTATGAGTGCTATGCAGAGGTCTTTCCACTCCTCTGGCCTGCAGCTGTGCTCCTCACACACCCGTGAGCTCCAGAGGTGATTCACAGGTCACATTTCAGCTGAGCCAAACCATCAGTATTTGAGGAGCAAGGGCCGATGGGGTCCAATCATTTTTATTATCTGATTTTTTAACAAAGGTTTACTTGCTTTCAAACAGCAGACCCCCTGCAGCACCACACCAGACCCCGTATTGAACATCTAACATGTTATTTGCTATAAAACGTGTTGATGTAACATAATTAGTTACTTTTTATTAGGTCAACACAATGATGTAGTATTTTTTAAAGATTTGAATTCTGTCTTGGCTGTTTTCGTCTCTTATTTCGGCTTCTCGTCTTCCTTGTGCAGCTCCAAGTCAGTGACATTTCCCCTAAAATCAGCAAAAGCCAAAATAGAAAATGGTTCAGGCAAAATGTACAATGTTAACAGTAACTCCCAGGGTGGACAGTGATCACACTGGAATCAAATCCTTTTGCATTCTTGCTGAGAGAGTTGTTCCCTTTTTGCACGGATCGGTGCTGAATAACAACAGCAGCTCGGCTGCATAGTTGCTGCCACTTCTCTCCCGCCTCACACACACACACACACACACACACATATATATATATATATATTATGTAAGGCCTGTTAACTCCAAACTCTGCTTTCAAACATTTAAATTCTTAAACAAAAAAACAAAAACAAAAAACAAGCTCTTAGGGACTATTAGAAACCTGTGCCTGATTGCCTTCTTTAAACCAGTTCTCCTCTATAAAATTTGAATGAGGAGTATACTTGGAAAGAGAGTAGATTTGCTCTTGATAAGGCTTTCCTTTGGATAATTCACAAGGCCATTATAGTAGCACCGTCAGTGTAGCTGTGTATAAGGAGGTGTGTGTGTGTGTGTGTGTGTGTGTGTGTGTGTGTGTCACCAGCTGCTGCCTTAGTGCTTCATCCAATAAAATTAAGAAAGCAGCACAGACACAAGTTAACAAGTTAAGGTTTAAAACAGAGTGTACAGACTTCCTTCTGCGCACATTCTCAGTAATTGCAGTGTGTGTGTGTGTGTGTGTGTGTGTGTGTGTATGTTATTCTGTTTCTAACTGCTGAGATTTCCGAAGAACCAATTAAATTTTCCTTTGTTTTGCAAAGAAGGCTCAGTGATTCATCCAAGCTAATAATTTTATCAGTAAAGTTAATAATTTGTATATGTGTGTGAATATAAAATAGGTCTCGCCGACTAATAATTTTGTACAAGTATTCACATGTAGAAACACAGACTTCTGCCATATGAACAATAGGTGCATAATTTTGTTATAACTTTTGTAACTTGTCGTATTTATATATTTTTTTAAATCATGTTTATTGTAGTTATATTTATTACTTATATTTGTTTATAATATTCTGTGTGTGTGTGTGTGTGTATAAATGTTTTTAATGTGTGTGTGTGTGTGCGTGTGTGTATGTATATGTATATATATATATATATATATATATATATGTGTGTGTCTATGTATACATCATAACACATTCCATGTTTCTGTCTACCAGGTGTATTATTATTATTTATTTATCATTTATATGTAGCCAAAATTTATGAGAAAAAAATTATAAATAGTGATTTCTTTTGGAAAACGTGTGTGAGAACCCAAGTCTCTTCCGCTGGATTAGTGCCTTTTCAAGCACTTTTAGTCACTTTAAACTTCTTGAGTGTCTGTTACAGAGTTTAGATGTGCTGAATTCAGAGAAGGGCTGCATATTTTCAGATTCTTCTGTTCTTGTTGAAATTTTAGATTTAATAGAAATATTGTGACATTTTGGCAAGTTTCCTTTCCATAAGATGAGCGATATATTCTGTATCCCCTGTACCAGATTTCGGTGAGAAAGGGAAAAGGTTGTTATCCTGTAGCTGTCATTTCCTGCTGTAATGAATGTCTAGCTGTCAAATGTGCCACTGTCTGTGTCTCTTTGTGCATGCTGTGATGTATGAGGCCTCTAGTTTTATGTCAAAGACTGTCTAAAAGCTTTATTTGATGCAAAGCCATAGTCTCGAGGGGGGTCTTTGTGAAAGTACATTCTCATATATTCAACCGCATGTCTTTACTGCCCCCTGTAGGTGACCTGGTGTCCCGTGCCATGCATCACCTTCAGCCTCTGCACATCAAGCACCCCAGCAATGGAACGCCTGTACACCAGAACCGCACCGGCACTGTGCACTGGGAACCGGAGGCCCTCTACACGCTCTGCTACTTCATGCACTGTCCTCAGATGGAGTGGGAAAACCCTAATGTTGAACCCTCGAAGATCACCCTGCACACTGAGAGGTAAGAAGCATGAATGTATAAGAAGCATGAAAGTTGTCTACATCACGGTAATGCAGTTAATTAAGGCAGCACAGGAAGTTATAGAGGGTTCATGTAGATACATGAATCTAATATTTAATTTGTGGTGTTTGCTAATGCAATCATCACTAGTATTATTACTAGCAATATCCAAGTTGGTTAATTGGCTGTTATTTTGATCATAACCATGCCCTGCTTGACCATTCAGGCTACAGCTTTGTAAACTGGTAATGCACATTTTCCATTTTCAAAAAAATAAAAAATAAAATATATATATATATATATATATATATATATGTGTGTGTGTGTGTGTGTGTGCGCGAAAATAAAAATAATATTTTTTTATGATTAAAAAAATAATATTTTATATTATTTTATTTGACATATTTACTCAAAATTCACCGAAACAAATTTGATAAATTTCATTTGCATTTATTTTACATGATGATATATGTGTTTTATTTTATTATTTGCTACAAATAATACATAATAGAAATTATATACAATGTAAATAAAACATTATATATATATATATATATATATATACGCACACACACACACACAAAATACAATTTTTATATATATTTTTTTACTTTTTAAATATTTTTGTATTACTTCAGCAATTAGACACCCCTCTTCTCTAGTTACTTGTATTGACCAGTGAAAACAGTATATTTTTCACTGATCATTATTAGCCATAAGAGATATTTGTTTAAGTGAGTCCTGAACAATACAGTGCAAAGGGGGATACAAATCAAGTCTTTTCACCTGGCAGATGATAAAACAGCTGAAAAATCCCATGGTTTTTCCTCAAGTAGGGACCCGTCCTTTTCTGTCGACCAGAATATCATAGAGGCTTTTGCAGCCACTCAAAAACCGCATAGCAACAAGAAACAACCACATAAAACACCTTGGCAGTGTTATACAGCATCCAGTGACCCGATACATGATGGTGGCGACATTTTCTTCAGATGACATCTAGTGCACTGTTGCTTTGTGCAATGCGTCCTTGTTCTGTATGTCAATTTATGCCCAAGGGTTTTTCAATCACCATGGGGGTTGCTTCAGACTGCATTCACACTATAAGGGCACAGGGATGCCAAGGAGAACGTGATTTAGACGTCATCTTGAATTCCCTTGTGCTGTGTTGCAGCACAATGAAGATACAGTAGAACTCTTGACTGCTGTTGGAAGAAAGCATTAATGGATTGCTATAGAGTTATGTTCAGCATTCGCTCCACATTGATATATCCATCAGGACAACTCGTCCCAGACTGTCCCACATCACTCAGGTGTGATAAAAAGCCCCCATCCAAGGACCCTGTGGGACGCCCATGCAATGCTCGACAGAATAGGTGCATGAGCAAGCTGCCTTCATCCCCAGGGACAGACAGTCTGCTCCATTTTATTCATTTCTTTCTTGGCCTCTCACAGAAGAATGAGAGAGTAGAGGAAGAAAGAGAGAGTGAAAGATGAGAGAATGACTGAAAAAATTACATAAAATAGATGTTAGGTGAGGACAGGAATAAAACTGAGTGGAGGGGTAATGAATAGAGATGGAGAAAGAAAACAAGAGATCAGAGTGAAGGAGCATCTGGAGAGGTTCAGGGTTGTGGCTTTAGATTTCAGACTTCAGTCGAGTGGACTATTGTTGATGTGCTCAGTGACATTTCATCAACCTTTTAACTTTCCTGCTGTAGAGGGAAAATACACCAGGGGCACGTGAACACTCATATCCACATGTAAGTTTTAGCCTGTTTTGGTCCACACACTGTACCGCACAGTTTCTAACATGAAATGCACTGAAAGATCTAGGAAACTTATTGGATTGTGCAAAGCTAGCTGTTAGACGCAAGTCACAGGAAGCACAATTAGATGAAGATAGAGGGTTCAAGATGAAGCTTGACGGCTTTATACCCTTGAACAGGCTTTGGAAATGCATATGTCTAGGGTCAAATGCCTGCTCCTTTTTATGTATGTCCAAGTGTATGCACTGACAACTCGAAAATGTTTTTTCTCTAATTTGGAAATTACGATTGCATGCTTTGTCCCACACACTGCATGTTTTTCACACAGAGAGGTGTGTGCAACAAGTTTGACACAAAAACAAGTGTAGGCGGACAAAAGCTGTGAAGTCATTGTTTTTTTTTCAAACTTGAAAGCCATAAACTGAGGCCATTTCACACAACTGTGTATGTTTATCATATTGTCATATTATTTAGCTGTTGGCATTATTAGCATGTTGATCCACAACAACCCTGCAAGACTCTAAACTCGGTTAAACTGCAGTGCAATAATGCTGGATATGCTGATCGGAAATGCTTGAAGCAAAATATTCAACATACAAAGACTTTCATGGTCATAGTCATCGTGACTCACTGCAGTTGAGTCAGCTTCCTCATATTCCTCGACCTTTGCCCTGTAAAGAATAGTTTTGAAACTTATACAGTGGGTACGGAAAGTATTCAGACCCCCTTCAATTTTTCACTCTTTGTTATATTGCAGCCATTTGCTAAAATCATTTAAGTTAATTTGTTTTCCTCATTAATGTACACACAGCACCCCATATTGACAGAAAAACACAGAATTGTTGACATTTTTGCAGATTTATTAAAAAAGAAAAACTGAAATATCACATGGTCCTAAGTATTCAGACCCTTTGCTGTGACACTCATATATTTAACTCAGGTGCTGTCCATTTCTTCTGATCATCCTTGAGATGGTTCTACACCTTCATTTGAGTCCAGCTGTGTTTGATTATACTGATTGGACTTGATTAGGAAAGCCACACACCTGTCTATATAAGACCTTACAGCTCACAGTGCATGTCAGAGCAAATGAGAATCATGAGGTCAAAGGAACTGCCTGAAGAGCTCAGAGACAGAATTGTGGCAAGGCACAGATCTGGCCAAGGTTACAAAAAAATTTCTGATGCACTTAAGGTTCCTAAGAGCACAGTGACCTCCATAATCCTTAAATGGAAGACATTTGGGACGACCAGAACCCTTCCTAGAGCTGGCCATCCGGCCAAACTGAGCTATCGGGGGAGAAGAACCTTGGTGAGAGAGGTAAAGAAGAACCCAAAGATCACTGTGACTGAGCTCCAGAGATGCAGTCGGGAGATGGGAGAAAGTAGTAGAAATTCAACCATCACTGCAGCCCTCCACCAGCCGGGGCTTTATGGCAGAGTGGCCCGACAGAAGCCTCTCCTCAGTGCAAGACACACGAAAGCCCGCATGGAGTTTGCTAAAAAAACACCTGAAGGACTCCAAGAGGGTGAGAAATAAGATTCTCTGGTCTGACGAGACCAAGATAGAACTTTTTGGCCTTAACTCTAAGCAGTATGTGTGGAGAAAACCAGGCACTGCTCATCACCTGTCCAATACAGTCCCAACAGTGAAGCCTGGTGGTGGCAGCATCATGCTGTGGGTGTGTTTTTCAGCTGCAGGGACAGGACGGCTGGTTGCAATCGAGGGAAAGATGACTGCGGCCAAGTACAGGGATATCCTGGATGAAAACCTTCTCCAGAGTGCTCAGGACTTCAGACTGGGCCGAAGGTTTACCTTCCAACAAGACAATTACCCTAAGCACACAGCTAAAATAACGAAGGAGTGGCTTCACAACAACTCTGTGACTCTTCCAGCCAGAGCCCTGGCTTAAACCCAATTGAGCATCTCTGGAGAGACCTAAAAATGGCTGTCCACCAACGTTTACCATCCAACCTGACAGAACTGGAGAGGATCTGCAAGGAGGAATGGCAGAGGATCCCCAAATCCAGGTGTGAAAAACTTGTTGCATCTTTCCCAAAAAGACTCATGGCTGTATTAGATCAAAAGGGTGCTTCTACTAAATACTGAGCAAAGGGTCTGAATACTTAGGACCATGTGATATTTCAGTTTTTCTTTTTTAATAAATCTGCAAAAATGTCAACGATTCTGTGTTTTTCTGTCAATATGGGGTGCTGTGTGTACATTAATGAGGAAAAAAAATTAACTTAAATGATTTTAGCAAATGGCTGCAATATAACAAAGAGTGAAAAATTTAAGGGGGTCTGAATACTTTCCGTACCCACTGTATATGTAAAACCGGTGGTTGGCGCATTGAAAAAGTGTAATAGAAGCACTTTTGCAGCTGTATAATGATATTTTTGCATTCAGATTCAACTGTTTATCTGTAATGAGAGCGTTTTCTTGGTAATGAGCAGCTTGAGTTTCCCAACTTTATTTTTCTGACTGAAAACTTGTCAGGATGGCAACAGGTCTTTTATATTCTGCCGCTCTAATTAGATGCAGCTTAGCGCTGGTAATTAGTAGCAACTGTAATCCCACCAGAAAGCTTATGATTACTTCTCTAAAGTATCCTAAAGCTGCACGCAAACAGATGTGTCCATTCAAATTGGAAATGGCAAAGGTGATTAGAAGAAACAGACATGCTAACAGACAACGGTTTGAATACATTGAACTGAATTTGTTTCTTATTATCTTAAAAACCTTTGATTTGAAGGCTTAGTGCTTAAATGCTAGAAATGAAGTTTGTGGGCAAAAATTTATTATGAAAACAATAACTTAATGTAAATTATGGGGTAAATATTTCTCTCTCCTGTCTCTGCAGGCCATTTCTGGTGTTGCCTCCGCTGATGGAGTGGATCCGGGTGGCCGTGGCGCACACAGAGCACCGCCGAAGCTTCTCTGTGGACAGCGACGATGTACGACAGGCAGCCCGACTGCTGTTACATGGGGTGGACTGTGAGCCGCGGCAGCTGAAGTATGTTTGGGATGCAACGTCACTTCCATATATGCACAAACACACAGGTGTCTATGTGCACACTATGCACGTAGAATGCCTTAATTAACAATTAGTCATTCACTGAAGGACAGTACACACACACACAACATGTACTCATTCTGCATCCTTAATGAATTAAGTGTCTTTAACTTACTGTGTGGCTTTAGTTTCCTAGTGACAGGCTCTGAAGTGCTATGTTAATGGCTTTTTACATGGTCATAGTTATTTTCTGGAGTTATTTTCATGCTGTTACCTTCACAGATGCAGGATGTCTTGGCAAACAAACAACATTTCATGTCAGGGTTTCTTTTTCCATGGAAACAAATCTTTCGAAGTGAAAGCTGGCTATACTACTAATCTAATCTAATCTAATCTAATCTAATCTAATCTAATCTAATTTAATTTAATTTAATTTAATTTAATTTAATTTAATTTAATTTAATTTAATTTAATTTAAATGTGTGTGATATAAATAATATATATTGTATTTTTACTTTTTTATTATATATTCAATATGTATATGATATATATTATATATAACAAAGATTTCAAGTAATTATTAATATACATTTATAATATTTTCATGTGTATATATTCATATGTAACATGTAATATAAAGAATTTTTATATAAATACCAGCACTACACTGTATCTAATTAGTGTGGCAGAATATGACAGATCTTTTGTAAATATTGTTATAAAATAAAATATAAAAACATAAAATAATTAAATTACCAACTAAATGAAAAACACATAAAAAATAAAAAGTAGTATTTCTTGTTTGGAGGTGTGTAACTGGGGTCTGGGCTGTCCTTTTATTTAACAGGGCAGACGACTGCTTCTGTGCCACACGGAAACTGGACGCTGCATCCACAGAAGCGAAATTCCTGCAGGACCTGGGGTTCCGGATGCTCAACTGCGGACGAACTGACCTGGTCAAGCAAGCAGTCAACCT
>NW_015548264.1:1968085-1983085 GCF_001515605.1 Sinocyclocheilus anshuiensis
TCTAATCTAATCTAATCTAATCTAATCTAATCTAATCTAATCTAATCTAATCTAATCTAATCTAATTTAATTTAATTTAATTTAATTTAATTTAATTTAATTTAATTTAATTTAATTTAATTTAAATGTGTGTGATATAAATAATATATATTGTATTTTTACTTTTTTATTATATATTCAATATGTATATGATATATATTATATATAACAAAGATTTCAAGTAATTATTAATATACATTTATAATATTTTCATGTGTATATATTCATATGTAACATGTAATATAAAGAATTTTTATATTTATATTTTAAAATATTACAAGTAGTATTTATATGATGTAATGTTCTATGTGAATGTAATGTACTGTCAATTACATATTTATATAAATGACATTATAAATTATATGTAGGTGTACATAGCTCAACTGCGGACGAACTGAGCTGGTCAAGCAAGCAGTCAACCTGCTCGGGCCAGATGGCATTAACAGTATGAGTGAACAGGTGGGCGCTGATATATTTACACACACATGCACACACCCATTTGTGTGACATTCAGGCCTGACTTTACTAGATTTTTATCTTACTGAGTAGATTTATTTTTTAGATTAGGAATACTATATCTCAGACTGCTAAAAATTGTTGTCCTTCAAACTGGCATTTTAATGAAAGATCCTACAGTTTCTTTTCAGTTCTGTTTCTACAGCACCTTTTGTTTATACACTAACACTTTATGATATGGTAGCCATGTTAGTCATTTTAAATTGAATAGAATTAATTACAACACCAACAACATAATAACAGAGTGTAATTATGAGCAGCTCCACAAAATAATTGTCATGAAATAATTACACATCCATTAGTATTAGTCATCACGTGCACTGTAATTACTCCCTGATGTAAATGCCAATGTAAACTGTGACTTTTCTCACATCTGCATTCCATTGTTTGCTCCTTCATCTGTATGGTATCTGCCTCAAACCATTAAATACTTGAGCGTCAATGACATTTCTGCAGCATGTCATTTGAAGAAGAAAAATGCCCTAGTGGGTTTCTTATAATATTATATGTGTGAAGAAAGATGACCCACATAGACATTTAGAGGCTAAGAAAATAAATAAAGAGTTTCATGACCTTTAAATAAGGAAAAACGCTTTAAATCTGAGCCGATCTGTGTAGGAAGCATCTAACGTGATAGCAGTCGTGACACTCGGTATTATGAATCAAATAGTGTCATCCATATCCGGCGCTGGGTTCGTGTTATTGTCACAGTCTGTCTTGAATACAGCAGCCAGTTTATGCAAAGAATGACGGTGACATGCCGACGCTGACAAAGTGGATTAAACTAACATGTAAAATTGAAGCGACACACAGGCAAAACCAGACAAACGCAGGGAATGTGATGACAAAGAGTCCAGCTGGGAATCATTGAGAGTAACTCCATCTTACTCTGAAAGAGTTGCTCCGAAATCACACTGGCAGATATGGTGCTCGTTATTTCAAGAAGAGCCTTGAAGGAAAATACGTCTCAACTGACAAATGAATCTCCTTCTTCATGGTGAAATCTGTTTGCAGAACTGCACGCTCTTGAGTTAGTCATAGAATAAAGTGTTTATAGTGAGTTTTAAGGCACAACATGAAGCAGAGTGCTTAAACCCCTTTCCCTGTGGTAAAATTATCGTAACGTGAAAGGATCGTAAAGGATCATGAGCCTTATTACTTTATTAAACAGTATATAAATATAATTTATTATCAAAAAATGACTCTGAAAAGGTATTAATGGTTTATGTTGTCCAAAGATGTTAAACGCTCTAGGCTAATTGCTGACTTTGTGCTTTCATGCACTAATGCTTATGTTTGTGTTTCACTAAAGTAGATTTGATGGCCTATAGAATGAAATGTTTTCTGTTTAAAGTGCATTAATTGAGCATCATCCATAAAGATTAGTGTTCCACTCAGTTCATCAAAAGGGACACTTTAGGGTTTTAAGAGACTGTTATTTTCAGACTTTTTGCTCAATAGACCTTAACTTGTGCTGCAGTAACAGGGCTCATACTATGGCATATGTACTGTAGGTGATAAGTGTTTTTGGTTGCTTTTTAGGGCATGACCCCTCTTATGTACTCGTGCGTCCGTGGGGACGAGGCCATGGTGCAAATGCTGCTGGATGCTGGAGCAGACATCAACAGTGAGGTCAGTATTTAATGGTGGACGTTTCTGTCTTGTAGCGTGTTGTTGCTCTGTCTCTATTAATCTAACTAACCTGTCTCTATAAAAATAACTAACTAATAATTCTGTCATCTTCCTGATGCTGTTTGCATGAGCTTGTGTAGAATTAAATAGTGGTCGTATGTGTATGCGGGGGTGTCTACTTAGGTTCTCATGGATCTCATGAATATTTAATGAGATTACAAGCAAATGCCATATGCTATTGATTTCCAATTTGTACAAATGCCATATTTTTAATACTATTTATATACAATGTGGGAAAATGGACTGATTGCCTAAAGTAGATACACTGATTGTGAAGCACTGTGGTTGAAAACATGAAACATGATAATAAAAGGGGATTAAAACTGATTCAGCTGGCTAAAACAACATTTACTCATGCTAGTGTGAAAATCATTCATTTATATTTAAAGTAACATGTTTCATGTATTTGCCTTAGGGGTGAATCTCCCAAAACCGATCAAGAATGTGTCCAAGTCTTATTTTACCATACAAAATTGTATATGGCGTAAAGATAATGAAGCCTTTTTTGTATCATTAATTTTTTTTTTTTTTTTGCATTGTGACATTATTTTCATGACAATTAAGGATGTTTTCTGATTGCCATAACATGCCTGGATGAGAATTCTCACTATTCTCAATGATGATTCTTATTACTGTAATTTAGTTTATTTTTAACTGTATTACAGTAATTAAGAAAATTATTAAAATCAGCATATATTGAAGGCAGCATAAAACATACCACCACAATTAATAAATACTGTGTACTTTCCCTAGTGAAAAATAAAATTTGTATTTGAAATACATTTATTTTGTGCTAAGTATACTACAAATACATTTACATATTTATGTACTTAATAAAAATACCCTGCAGTTGTACTTTTAGTATACTAAACTGGTATACTTAAAGTCTGCTAAACTGGAACAATTAATATTGTACTTAATGCACTTTGTGCGGAAGTAATGCTGAAGTCCAGCTAAAGATATTCCGAAGTATATTTGATTGTGCTAAAGGAACTATTGCAAGTAAACTTTAGGTGCACTTTAAATATCTTGCATTTAAAGACAAATATTATTCAAAGATCATACAGTCCTCATCAATAGTGATATGAAAACACATTTTAGGCTTCATATTAAGAAATGTGCATTGTGCACAAGTAGTACTCCAAATAAAGTTAAATTACAATTTTTATATAAGCAAGTCTCGAGCGATATGTCAGTAAATATGTCAATAGATTTGAATTATACTTAATATGAAATAAATGTATTTTAAATATATAACCTTTTTACTAGGGTTAATTATTCCATATTAATATTTCACATTACACTAACGACAATTTCAGTGAATTTTCAGAAATTCACTCATGCAAAATGTAATAAAAATAATTGATATAAATTGTATATAAAAATGTGTGTAACCTTATGTTCTTGACCGTTTTTGTGAAATTCACTCCTGTATATGTCATGATGGGATCTTGTGCTCTTTAACCTTTTGTCGTCTTTCTCGTTTGACCCTTAGAGGACATTTTTATATGGAGTCGTTGACTTAGGCAAAGCACCAAATGCATATGCTGTGACATTACCTTGTTTTACAAATTGCTTTAAGCTCAAGAAGAGTATCAGCAAGTGGGCAGATGTGCAGTTATTTGCCTAACGTTTCCTTGTGCAAACAATTGTTTAACCTGAATCAATGGGTTCCAAAAGGTCATGTTTGCCTAGACATGAACAGATGCCTGCATAATTTACCACTGATTACAGGAGAGCTGAGTTTTGCATGCAGTACAGCTGTAAGCGTTAAAGCCAGACAAGCCTTCTTTTTTTGGTGCTTTGCACATGAGTCACTTCTCACTTACACCTCTAGCGTTTGAACTCGCTGCCAATTATTCTTCCTGCAGTCTTCGCGTTATTGCTATGAAAACCGTGAACTAGATCCTAAACCGTGGTCAGGATTTTGAGTAAAGCGAGGAGGGCGTGTAGGAGTTGTCCAAAGGAGAGCGAACGGCAGTAAACTCTAGATTAACGTGGGCTGGATGGAAAGAAGGGGTTTGGAGAACAAAACAAGCACTGGCTCTTTCTTCTTCTCTTCGCTTGAATTAACAGAACAGCCAGACGGCGGAAGAACTTTCCAACTTTCCGCTCACTCATTCACTCATTCCTTCCCCTTTTTTTCTTGCTCGTACTCCTGCAATTCCGCAATTGGAGCTCAGTGTGCTGGTATATGATGGCTGAATTTTTCTCTCCCTGAACTTCACCTATATGATTCCCAGGTGCCCAGCTCACTACACAAGCACCCCTCAGTTTATCCTGACACCAGGCAGGGGACTCCACTCACATTCGCCGTGTTACACGGACACGTCCCTGTCGTGCAGGTAGTGGCGCTGTCAATGATTTGATGCCTTCCACCTTTGCACTTTCCTCAGTTATTATTATGATGCCACCATCATAATAATAATGGCAAAAAAGAAACAGTTTAATGTTAGTTTTGGGCTGGATGGTGCTGCCCTGGTTCAAATGAACTTGGAAGGGTGTAGAATGGTATCAGGAATAGGAAGAATGAGGCCAGTTTATTGACTGTGCACTCTATTCTTACCCCAAAAGTGGAATAAAGTCTTACTTTGACTATAAATCCAATGACCTACTAAGGCCTACTTATTTAGCTTCTCCAAGAAAATGGAAAGGCAAGGTGATATTTCTTGGGATGCTTAATTTCCCAGAAGCACACATCCACCACAGTAGGAGATAAAAAACAAAATCCTTCTTTCTGTAGGAATAATTTCCCATTTTCTTTTTTGAACCAGACAAACAGACCAAAACCGTGCACTTAAAGCATCAAGAGTGAAAGAAATTATGACCAGATTACCATAAAAATGTTTGCTAGTTGGAGGTGGCCTAGATGATGAAAAGAGCAGGCTAGTTTAATGCAATTACAGCATTTATATTTACCGATGTCTTGGTGATATTAAAGTTAAATCCTCTGAAATGTGTTTTCTAATGATTGTACTTCTCACATTATTGAGCAGCTTCTGCTGGATGCCCCAGCAAACGTGGAGGGAGCGATTCAAGATGGCGCAGAGAACTACACAGAGACGCCTCTACAGTTGGCGTCTGCGGCAGGGACCACAAAACACATCATCAACACCGCTCAGTGACCCCAAAATGTATTTTGGACACTGAGGCCACAGAAATGTATGAATTTGATTGATTAAATAGCAAAATGTCAAACCTAGTGGCATCTGCAAACATGGAGCTAAAAAATAAGACAATTTTTGAGTCAAGGTTATTTTATTGGATGTACTGTATAAAGTTAGTTCCCCTCAAGTTCACACAGTCCAAATACCAGTTGGCGTCTGCGGCAGGTACCATAAAACATCTCATCGACACAGTACAGTGACCCCAAAATGTGTCCGGACACTGAAACCACACAGAAAATGTGCAAATTTAATTGATTAAATATCAAAATGTCAAATCAAGTGGTATCTGCAAACATAAATAAGACAGTTTTTAAGTCAAAGTTATTTTATTGGATGTTCTGTTTAAAGTCAGTTCCCATCAAGTTCACACAGTCTAAATTCTTTATCTTAATTTTTACACTAACTGATGTTAGTGTAAAATTGATTGACTGTAACTGAATATTTTACACTTCATTCATTATTTTTTATTTTATTTATTGACATGATTAAGGTAGACTACAATAAAATGTTCACATTTAATTTATTTTTTATTTATTTGTATTGTATTGTAAATTTACATTTACATTTAATTTACCTAAATAACAAAAAGTTCACACTTTATTCATTTATTTATTTATTTTTATTGATTTATGGACATAACTATGGCAGGACTTTTTTTTTTTTTGCAATATACAGTATATATATATATGCTATATATATGTTTGCTAGCTTCAAAATAAATGTCACTTGGTTTGATATTTATGGTTTGATATCTAATGCAGTGACATTATGCTGTGGCTTAAGTGTCCAAATACTTTATAGAACCACTGTAAATTATCTTTATGACTTGCAGCGTAAAGAAATGCAAAAACTGTACCTTTACCTGGTGCAGTGCCCTCTCAGGTACATCTTTGTACCTTATCCACCATAAAAGGGTGCATGTTAGTACCTTAAATAGTAAATGCAACTGTATTAGCCTATACAAAGAAAGTCAACGCAGTCCAAAACAACCCTTTTCAAAACATTTTCCAAGGTCAAAATGTGCACTATTTAGGGGTTAGATAAGGCACTTTTGAGAGTACAGCCCTAGTGACATTTACATTATGAAGACTTCATGTGAGTGAAATCTTTGACGACATAATGAGTGAATATGTTTTTTGTGCATTAGATGAAAACTTGCTTTAGATGATTTTGTACGATACATCCAGGCCCCGTTTTTAAATGGTTACATTCTGTTCCCTTTGTGCCACTAATTTCGGTAAAATGGTCCTTGCAGACTGTGGGCTGACAAACTGAAGACATTATACTTTTGTGCCCCAGTCTGATTCCAGAACCGTAATAGTATTATTCAAAGACTGATGGGGCTGCATCGCTCTCAAGAGCCCTTTGCAAACTTGCTAATGAGCCTCAGCGACAGCAGCTTTTTTTTTTTTTTTTTACATCCACAGTGTGAATGTGACAAGTCCACATGGTGGAATGATATATGGAAACCAGTGCCAAATAAGATTTCATAATCTCGGCTGTGGCAGTCCTATGAATATTAATTGACCTGAGTGATATTCATTTGCCGATTTTATTCCAGCATAATGCCAAAAATTATCTGTCTGCCCCACTTAGCCAACAAACTCTTGAAGACTTGGGAAATTCAGGTTTCAGTCAGCTGGTAATGAACACCTTTATGGTGATAAAAATGGATGGGGTGCACAAAAATTGTATCATCTCCTGCAGAGGAGGAGAATGAAGCTAAACCGATTGAGCCAAAATGTCTAGAAACAGGTTTAACCGTATGACTGTGTTCCCCTGTGACCCAACAGAAATGGCTACGGATGGGATTGTTTGAGCCTCATCGGATCCAAAACTCATCAGGCCTCATTGATTACGCCCCATTTGCTGTTTGCTGGGTCAATTACCCCCACTGTTAGCATTCGGGTTTTCCTTCTAATGTAGAAACACTTTCTCCTCATTACTCGATGTGAATGTGCACAGGACAGCCTGCTAATTTACATTAGCAAATCAATGTGGGGACGAGTTGCTAGACGGTCTGAATACTTTTTCCTGGTAAAACAAGCAACATCAACATCATGGGTTTGATTCTCTGGTTTTATATGCTATTAAAATGTGTACATTCATTTTTATGACCTGTTTAAGGCCAATTTTTCACACTTTCACAATTTATTTAATTATTTTTATTAGTTGAACACATGGTTATGATTGAATAAAGTAAGTGTTTATTTATTTTTATCAATTTCTTGACATGATTATGATTGACTAAAATCAAGCGTAGCGTTAGTTCTGGCAGGTCACGTTAGTCAAGCTCGCATCAGCTGACCTTCAGCTGATCCCCATCTACCTATGGGACTACGACACCTATCTAAGCATTCATATATAAGGTCCCTCAGTATTATCAGCAGTTTTCGCATTGCTCAATAGCTAATTACCCTCCTCCATCCCCAACTCCTCCTCTGTCAGTCAGGATTCAGCCTTCTGATTCTCCTTTGAATCAGACTAATTCTAAAATGTGTACATAACATTATTGAACTTTAACGATATCTGCAATACATATATATTGGTTCTGTTCTGTTTACCCTGGGGGGTTATCGCTGCTCTCCCTGATCTCATCCATGCTAGGCTTGGCATCTTTGACGATAGTGGTCCTGACAGAACTGACAAACGAGGCATCCATTTTATTTATTCATTCCCCAGTGCATGCTGGGAACTCCAACACTCAACCCAATAATCTACTTTTAAATAAAAAAAATTTTCTCAGCATTTTAATGTTTAGTTTTTTTTTTTTTTACTGTGCAGGTAATAATTTGAGCATAATTTATAAACCGTGAAGCCTATAAGTTATATTATATATAGAATTTTTTTTTACATCCACAGTGTGAATGTGACAAGTCCACATGGTGGAATGATATATGGAAACCAGTGCCAAATAAGATTTCATAATCTCGGCTGTGGCAGTCCTATGAATATTAATTGACCTGAGTGATATTCATTTGCCGATTTTATTCCAGCATAATGCCAAAAATTATCTGTCTGCCCCACTTAGCCAACAAACTCTTGAAGACTTGGGAAATTCAGGTTTCAGTCAGCTGGTAATGAACACCTTTATGGTGATAAAAATGGATGGGGTGCACAAAAATTGTATCATCTCCTGCAGAGGAGGAGAATGAAGCTAAACCGATTGAGCCAAAATGTCTAGAAACAGGTTTAACCGTATGACTGTGTTCCCCTGTGACCCAACAGAAATGGCTACGGATGGGATTGTTTGAGCCTCATCGGATCCAAAACTCATCAGGCCTCATTGATTACGCCCCATTTGCTGTTTGCTGGGTCAATTACCCCCACTGTTAGCATTCGGGTTTTCCTTCTAATGTAGAAACACTTTCTCCTCATTACTCGATGTGAATGTGCACAGGACAGCCTGCTAATTTACATTAGCAAATCAATGTGGGGACGAGTTGCTAGACGGTCTGAATACTTTTTCCTGGTAAAACAAGCAACATCAACATCATGGGTTTGATTCTCTGGTTTTATATGCTATTAAAATGTGTACATTCATTTTTATGACCTGTTTAAGGCCAATTTTTCACACTTTCACAATTTATTTAATTATTTTTATTAGTTGAACACATGGTTATGATTGAATAAAGTAAGTGTTTATTTATTTTTATCAATTTCTTGACATGATTATGATTGACTAAAATCAAGCGTAGCGTTAGTTCTGGCAGGTCACGTTAGTCAAGCTCGCATCAGCTGACCTTCAGCTGATCCCCATCTACCTATGGGACTACGACACCTATCTAAGCATTCATATATAAGGTCCCTCAGTATTATCAGCAGTTTTCGCATTGCTCAATAGCTAATTACCCTCCTCCATCCCCAACTCCTCCTCTGTCAGTCAGGATTCAGCCTTCTGATTCTCCTTTGAATCAGACTAATTCTAAAATGTGTACAACAATATCTGCAATACATTTATGTTGGTTCTGTTCTGTTTACCCTGGGGGGGGGGTATTGCTGCTCTCCCTGCTCTCATCCATGCTGGGCTGCATGGATGCGCAGGGAGTTCTTGCCCAGAACAGAACCATACCACCAATCCAAACTGTATGCTAATTGTCAATCATCTTTGACGATAGTGGTCCTGACAGAAATAACAGATGTTTTCCACACCTAATTTATATAGTTATTTTTGTTCATTTTGTTTTATTTAATTTTGTTTTATTTATTTTTGATTTATTGATATGACTGGTTTGCAAAAATAACACTTTTGTTCACAATTGTTCACACTTTAAAAAAAAAATGTTTCACTATCAACACGTTTGACTAAAATAACAGACCTTTTCACACTTTATTTATTTTGTTTTGTTTATTTTAAATTTATTGACAGGACTATGATTCGCTGAGATTTTCACACTTTTTACTATAAACACGAAATAACAGAATAACTGAATTTTTTCACACTTCATTTATTTTTATTTATGTAGTTTTATTTGTTTTGATTTATAGTTCATGATTTGCTAAAATATCACTTTTCTCCACATTTTTGTTTTATTTATTTATTTAACATTTTTACACTATCAAAATGTAATTGACTATATAAGTGATCATTCTTTCCCACTTTATTTATTTATTGATTATTGATTATATGATTATGATTGACTAACACATTTTTTCACACATAATTTGGAATTTTTTTTTACATTGTTTTTATGTTTCCTTTTCTTTCTTTTTTTTATTTACTTACATATGCCACTAGTTGTAAACAGCAATGTGTCTAACTACATTGCTTTGAATTAAACCATCAACCAAATTAACTTGATATACAGTGGGTACGGAAAGTATTCAGACCCCCTTAAATTTTTCACTCTTTGTTATATTGCAGCCATTTGCTAAAATCATTTAAGTTAATTTTTTTTCCTCCTGAATACTTTCCGTACCCACTGTATATTGTGTTGCATTTTAACAGGCAACTTTGAGCTGGTCAGTCTGCTTTTGGAAAGAGGAGCAGACCCTTTGATTGGTACCACTTACCGTAATGGCATTTCCTCTGGTCCGCTGGGTGAAATGAACTCGTACAGCCTGGCAGCATCACATGGACACAGGTAATGCACACCCAATGAAGTGTATATACTGACAGCACATTCATCACCAGCACAACAGGGAACCGAGCTTTCATTAGCTCATTGACACATTTGTCACCACATATCATTATTTCCGTGTCCTTCTGCATCATTCTGACTGCGGAAAGTCAATCTATCAGATCTGAACCCCTGATGTGTTATTATTGGCACGCATAAAAGCTGAGCTGGTGTATTTGGCCGCGAAATCGTGTGTAATTTACTACTGTAACTCCAACCCCATCGCTCTCCATTGCTGGTGAACTGTATGGATGACTGCGTGCTCATTCATTCACTCTCACCTATGGCCAGAGCTGCATAATGGAAGCTCATTGAAATTCACACTGCATACATCTGAGTGAGAATCCAGCGTGTTCGACGGCCAACTCACCCACTTCTGCGGAATTAAGGCAATCCGTTATAAAGGGCGTCAGAATGGGACGCGTAACGAGGTCTGAGCCAGAACTGGATGTCTTTGGCTTTCAAGTCCTAGAGATGTTTGCAGTGGTGCATGCAGCAGTGATTGGTTGTTTATGCATATTAGATCAGTTGCAGAGCGCTGCTACTTTTATGAAGGTGTATGAGTTTACAAAGACATACAATCCTGAGAAAATGCGGCAAAGCGGAGAAGAAAAGCATGTTGGAATGCATTGATAAATGGAAGTCATAAACAAAGAAGTGCTCAAGGTATTTCATCGATGTTTCATAGAACTCTCTTTTCTCATCAATCCGCTGATTATAAAAATGATTCACGCAAGTAATCCTCATGGCTAATGGCTTTGTATGAAACAGTCAGATTATGACACTTTATGCTTTTTAAAAACAACAACCTTCAGAGTCAAACTCTTCTTAAAGAGGTAATTCACACAAAAATTTTAATTGTTATTTACTCAGTCGTGTGAAATTGACTCCTTTTCTAAAATAACAGAATTTTTCACACTTCATTTATTTATTTATATATTTTTATTAATTTAGTTTTATTTATTTTTGATTTATTGACAGCACTATGATTTGCACACTTTTAAAAAAAAAATCTGTATAAACACTGGATTGACAAATAACAGACTTTTTTCACGCTTCATTTATTTTATAAATTTAGTTTTAATAATTTTTGTGATTTATTGACATGATTTGCTAAAATAACACTTCTTTCCACACTTTTATTTTATTTCATTTATTTATTTACACCACCAAAGCGTAACAGACACACAATCCTGAGAAAATGCAGCAAAGCAGAGAAGAAAAACACACTGGAATGCATTGATAAATGGGAGTCTTTCTGAAATTATACGACATTCAATATTTTGGGGAAAAATTTTTTTCAAAGCCCCTTATGCTCACTGAGGCTGGATAACAGTAATATTGTGAATTATTATTGCAATTTATAATATCTCTTTTCTATTTTAAGATATTTTTAAATATATTTTATTCGTGTGATGTAATTTATTCCAAAGCTGAATTTTTAGCAGCCATTAGTTTTTATTGGCACATGATTCTTCAAAAATCATTTTAATATGCTAATTATTTTGGTGCTCAAGAAACATTTGTTATTATGTTGAAAACAGTTTTAATATTATTTTTAATATTGTTGTTTTGAAAACGTTTTTTTTTTTTTTTGATGAATAGAATGTTCAAAAAAAAGACTTTATTTGAAATGTAAATCTTTTGTAACATTGTAAATGGTTGCACTGTCACTTTGTCAGTTTAATGCATCCTTGCTGAAAAAAAAAGAATAATAATTTAATCTTACTAATTCCAAACATTCGAAACGTGGTGCTTATTTAAAAAAAAAAAAACATCTTTAAAAAGTCATAAAAGTAGTCCATAGACTTCTGACATTATGCAATATCATGTGTTAAAAAAAATCTCATGTTGTGCTCCATGGTAAACGTAACAGCAGGTTTGGGAAAAACATTATATAATTTGTGAGTGAACTATTCTTTTAATGAGTATGAATACCTGAGTGAGTTTGTTACATGCACTTGCTCCTGCAGGAACGTGTTCCGGAAGCTTCTGTCCCAGGTGGAAAAGGACAAGGGGGACGTGCTGTCTCTGGAAGAGATCCTAGCCGAGGGCTCCGAGACCGTAGAGAGGAGAGTGCCACAGAACGAAGCCACCCTCCGGACAGGCAAGGCCAAACTAAGGGCCCTCCGCGAGGCCATGTACCACAGTGCCGAGCACGGCCATGTGGACATTACCATAGACATCCGCAGCCTGGGTTAGTAAAAACACTGCATGACTACCACAGACATCAACCGCCTGGCTCACTTCTGACATGCAGCGATTAGTCTCAGCCTCAGATGCCATCTAATGCATATTGCACATAAAAATGACAAGCGCTAGTTGAAATTTCCAATATTATGCCACTTCCTGCATAAGTGCACAAAGCCCGTTCTTTATCAGTCCATTGTGATTAAGAATGTTCAAAAAACAGCATTTATTTGAAATGTAAATCTTTTGTAACATTGTAAATGGTTGCACTGTCACTTTGTCAGTTTAATGCATCCTTGCTGAAAAAAAAAGAATAATAATTTAATCTTACTAATTCCAAACATTCGAAACGTGGTGCTTATTTAAAAAAAAAAAAAATCATCTTTAAAAAGTCATAAAAGTAGTCCATAGACTTCTGACATTATGCAATATCATGTGTTAAAAAAAATCTCATGTTGTGCTCCATGGTAAACGTAACAGCAGGTTTGGGAAAAACATTATATAATTTGTGAGTGAACTATTCTTTTAATGAGTATGAATACCTGAGTGAGTTTGTTACATGCACTTGCTCCTGCAGGAACGTGTTCCGGAAGCTTCTGTCCCAGGTGGAAAAGGACAAGGGGGACGTGCTGTCTCTGGAAGAGATCCTAGCCGAGGGCTCCGAGACCGTAGAGAGGAGAGTGCCACAGAACGAAGCCACCCTCCGGACAGGCAAGGCCAAACTAAGGGCCCTCCGCGAGGCCATGTACCACAGTGCCGAGCACGGCCATGTGGACATTACCATAGACATCCGCAGCCTGGGTTAGTAAAAACACTGCATGACTACCACAGACATCAACCGCCTGGCTCACTTCTGACATGCAGCGATTAGTCTCAGCCTCAGATGCCATCTAATGCATATTGCACATAAAAATGACAAGCGCTAGTTGAAATTTCCAATATTATGCCACTTCCTGCATAAGTGCACAAAGCCCGTTCTTTATCAGTCCATTGTGATTAATACTCATGATGACACATTTTTGAGGCTGAACTAATTACTTACCAAAGTTTACCAGGTTAGTGGCATCAAATCTTTGAAAGACACTCTTTGAAAGATGTTTGAGGCCCTTAGTAGCTAGCAAGACATGAGTATCTATCGTTTATTTTGCTTTGTTTTCTGTGAAGAAATCACTGTGCACCAGTATCACTATGCACCATATTTATCTACTTAAACTAGTCACACTAACATTCAAAAGTTTGGGGTCAGTAAGAATTTTTTTTTTCTGAAAGAAATTAATACTTTTATTCTGCAAGGATGCATTAAATTAGTTAAAAGTGACAGTAAAGACATTTATAATGTTACAAAAGCTTTCTATTTTAAATAAATGCTGATTTTTGAACTTTTTATTTATCAAAGACTCGTGAAAAAACATGGATTTTTTAAAAATAAAAAAATTAAATATTTTTGCATTTTCACGAAAATATTAAGCAGCGCAACTGTTTTCAAGATTGATATCAATAAGAAATAAGCAGTAAGTCAGCATATTAGAATGATTTCTGAAGAATCATGTGACACTGGAGACTGGAGTAATGATGCTGAAAATTCATTTTTGTCATCACAGGAATAAATGACATTTTACAATAGAAAACAGTTGTTTTAAATTGCAGTTGTTTTTCCACAATATTACTGTTACAGATTTTTTTTAATACTGTGTTCTTTCAAAAACATGAAAAATTCATACCGACCCTAGATTTTTAATGTGGTTGCAATATGCAACACTTTCTCCTTACAGAAGATTGACAGATTGATGGATGGGACAGGCTTTATATTTTGTGCATGTTGATGGACAGATCGATTCCGAAGTGTCACATACATTAACTGATACATTGATTCCATATGCAGGCGTGCCCTGGACCCTGCACACGTGGCTGGAGTCCCTGCGAACGTGCTTCGTGCAGCAGCGGCGGCCGCTGATCCAAGGCCTGCTGAAGGATTTCAGCTGCATTAAAGAAGACGAGTACACGGAGGAGCTCATCACGCACGGACTGCCACTCATGTTCCAGATCCTTCGAGCCAGCAAGGTCCATTCTCTGGGCTTTATTACAGTCTGAGACACTTTCAGTCTTTCATTTTACTTCCTGATCATATCAGGAGACATTTATAGATTTTTGTGCAAGTTTCTGTTTGTTTCTGTTTAAGTGTGAAGCCACTACACCCGCCCCCCGTTTCTGACATGAGTTTTATTGTAGTATTATTTAAATACGGTTATAGTATTTAATAATGTTTTGTATTAACT
>NW_015548264.1:1988085-1994194 GCF_001515605.1 Sinocyclocheilus anshuiensis
CCACGACCTCGAGAGAACCCTGGCCCTGCGGATCCGCTCCATCCATCTCTCCACTTCCAAGGGCTCCATCGTCTGATGCTTTGCCAAACTCACACCAACCGCTCCATGCTGGCTTTCATCGAGAGCTCCATTATTGTGTGCCAACCAGTTGGAGACATTTCAAACATCACCGCCGTCATGACCAGCACCTTCCTGACGGGATGCACTGTAGGGAAGACCGAGAGATTGCATTTCACTCCCCAGGCTAACATCTCCACAGCGTTGCAAAAACGTCAGCCTGCTAAACTCATACCATTCCAAGGGCTACGTTTACGTGGTGGAAATATTGTCATGACAACATTATGACGCCCAACCAATGTTAGTGCCCAGGGAAACCGTGGCTCCTGATGTCATTACTGCCTCGGCAATGCATGCAGATGGATCGGGTTCATTTTTAGGTGGAACTGTCTTGGGGAATGACTATCATGCTAACTGCTGAGGACAGTTTTAGTAACACACACAAGTATATATAACTCTCCAATTGACGTAATATTGTTAGCCTGCTTTCTGAACCTTAAATTTGTGTAACATTCCCTCCAAGTGACACTTAACGCTAAGCAGACGATGCATGTTAAGTTAGGTGATGCTGCCATCAAGTTTCCCCAGCCATTTGTGTTCGAGTTGGACAAAAACATCCACTAGGTGTAGAGTTTTACAAAGGAGGTGTTTTGTATACTTCATACTCGCATCCAACTACAACTTTTGGTATTTGTGTCACTGAACAATAATATGCCAGCTGTTGAAATCCTAGCACTTGTGTTTAACGCTTTGCGGTTTTAAGGAATAGAGATTTGCTACCTTCAGTCATTTGTAGACTGATCCAACACAAACTATCCAAGCAATGGTAGACTAAACATGTTGCTTTTAGTTTTACGTCTCACCTAAAAGTTCATTGTGTCCACCAGTGCATTAGTTCTGAGCTATTTGTTTCAACCCACACGTTTTAAAAACCCTCTAATCTACCACTGTGCTTAGTACACTTCAAACTGAGCAATTCATCCTTGCCTTGAGGTTGCGTAACCAACCATCTGTGTCAAATAATCTGCATGGATCATGTCTGGAACTTCTGTAAAATACAAAAAAGCTCATTTTCCTTTTTGTGGATGCAGATTTACGCCCTTTGTGCAGGACTCTACTGTTCGTTGTTTGCGAGTCTGTCGAAATCGTGCGTTATGAGAGATGCCATTGCACTGGCCGCCACCTTCGTGACCCGATGTACATATTCCCGGTCTTCACCTGCTGCGCTGCTTTTGTTTAATGTGAAAAATGTGAAGCCAGCTCAAAACAAGCTGTTTTAAGTGTGCATGTTCCGCTTTTTCCTGTGTTCGTCTGTAACCCTTCAGGATGTTGGTAAGTACGAAACTGTACTGGACGTATGGTGTTACCAGCAGAAGATTTTGTTGGCCAGGCTGAACCCAAAGTGACAGATTTTGAAGTATATAAGGCATTTCATCCAAAGATTATGACATTAGAATTTCAACCAAATACTCCATTTATTGGCACACATGAGATATGAATATTGGATAACATTGGTACGCATCTTACACATGCTGGTAGCACTGTCCAAGAGTCCTGTTTTGATTAGAGGTGTGTTGTATGATTTTTATTTCATGTACGGCAATGGAATAACTCGGTTATGAACATCCTCATGTAACATGAAAGGTTGGATTATTACTAAATTTACCCATTGAAATACATAGTTTATTGATATGTAGCTGACCATGGAATAACAATATCATGATGCAAATAATTTAAAACTGTGAAGATACATTTATTTTAAAGAAACTTAGCATAGTTACTTTATTTTCTTACAAAGTACATTTATTGTGAAATCCCTGTCTGCTATGTTGTGTAACAGAGATAATAAGTCATAATGTAACTATCTATGTCCTTGCATTTGCAAAATGCCATTGCTTTGATAAGCTAACACAAAAACTGACAAAGATAAATCTTCATGTAATTTTAAAAGATCATACCTGCTTATTTGCAATGTATTCAGTAAACCCCACCATTTGTGTTCGCAAAACTGGATTTATAAAAGCAATAGGCCTACTTGGCACAAATATGTCCATGCAAGGTTAGTTTTCTCGTCTGACCTATTATTTGTGCTTAGCATGGATGCTTCTCCATGTAGCCAAATGTAAAGCAGAGGCCAATGTCATGAAGTGTTTGTAAAAGCTGTACAACTCCTCACATAAAAAAAAGAGACTTGCTCTGTGTTTCTTGGCTTCAGCTTTTTCTGCTTTAAGGCTGTTCAACATGCTTTAACTTTCCACTAATGCACACCTTTTGACATGTCTATTCGACAAAAACCTGCATGCTTTGGCTGGATCAGAGTCTAACGGAATTTGTTTGCTATTATTATTATTTCACCTGATTAAAACATTGTACATTGTACAAAAGATATATAGAGAAATATCTATAGAACATGGTGTAAATATAAGGGATGTGGTTGAGTTTAACAATCGAAAAAACAAGAATGTTACACTTGTGCTACAGTGCAGTTGTTCAATGACATGCATTTGTGTACAGTCAATAGAAATGACCACGATTGACCACTGTGTTGGGTCATCATTAAATTTCTGTGATAAACTGTTGAGTCTTGATTGATTGATTGATTACCTTGAGTGTGTTCAATAGAGCTTGTGGATTAAATTGTATACGTTTCCTCAACATATAAAGATGGTTGGTTAGATTGGCAAGCCGTTTTGGAAGGATAAATTGATGTGTCAGAAAAATGGTAATGGTATGGTATTTAAATGAAGTTCGCAACGCAGGTTCGGGAGGAGCCTAATCAACCAGTCCTGCCAATCATCGTTTCGACCGTATATAAGCAGCAGTCATTGTTCCGTCAAAGCGAATATTCTTCCGGCATAGTGGCCCCGCCCTATTCCGTGAAACATGTCCCACCCCGACGAGCTTCAGCTGTTCACCTCCGACGAGGAACTTTCCCGTCCTTCGGATTCTCCTTCCGCCACTCAGCCGAACCCAGCTTCCTCCAATTCCGTTTCTCGTACCGGCCACTCCAGCAAGGAACGAGGTCACCCTACTCGGCGCCCTCCTCCAAGTTCGCCAAGACGCCGCCTCACACCGCGGTCAACCCCGCCTCCGGCCAGGCAGCCACGGACCCCAGGCTTCTCAACTTCTCTTCGCCTTCCAGCCCAGCCGACTCCACCAGGACCATCGTCAACTCCTGCCATAACAAAATGGACAGTTAACTATATAAGAATTACCTCCTCTCCTAGGTTCACGAAAAGGTCGTCCATAAAATGCATTGCTGTTCTGTTGTAAGTAATCTTAAAGATTCCTAAATGCATCTACTTTCGGAAGGCCAAATAAAGTGCTTTTGCTTTCGCCTAGAAACACAGCGTCTCCCTGACATGGCTGCTTCAACACTAACTGTGGTTACTGAAACCACGCCTTCTTTCTTTGCCTGCACATTTGGGCGGCATTATGCTAATATTTCCACATAGTGAGGTAGATATGTGGGGGCGTGTTAGAACGAGCCGTTTTAGGGGTGTGTGGCAGAGTCTTAACTTTGATAAAGAATATCTCTTTGGTTTTGAGACTTTAGTCTTTGCAACTTCAGGGATCTTAGCTATTCACAATCAGCTTGTAACACTCCAAAGAGAAAGGAAAACTTGAAATCGCATCATATGACCCCTTTAAACAAAGGAGTTTCTGTATTCTAAATCTAGTTCCGTGTTACATTTTATATTCATTATAGGCCTATGCGATAAAATGGCTTATTCAAACAGAAAAGTCTAATTATAATAGTAGCATGAATTTGCTGGAATCAGAACCATTTGGATTTAAACTACAGAATCAAATCCCTAATTTTATTGGAAGGTAGCAATAATTAAATTCGGCGAGTTTAATCAAGCATTACGTTTTATTTTGATCTGAGTAGTTTTAAACACGAGATTAAACTTGTTAATCAATACAACCTACACATGATATTTGTTTTGATTGATTGCCCACTGTGTATTTAACTGGTCCTGTATGGAGGACGAAACCTGCAAAAACAATAAATAAATAAATACACAAATAAATAAATAAATATGCAAATAAATAAATAAATGTGTGTATAAATACACAAGTTATTGTTTAAATACATATAGAAATAATTAAACATGTGATTAAAGTAGGCAAATAAATAAAATAAATTGGTGGGAAAATGGAAAATGTATAAGGAAATGCTAAACTCATCCTATTTATTTTCCTTTGATCACTCATTTATTTCTGAATGTAGTTCCACATCAGTTGATTCTCAATTTATTATTGTACAAACAGAGGCTCACATATCTCATCCTTGAGAACTGGTATTAAGTGGTTTAATCGAGGAACAGTTTTTTCCCCATTAGTTATCAGAACAGAAAATACAGGCGACAAAAGTATGCTTATTAAGCAAATAACGGTTCAGTATTGCAATTAAGAGCTATGTAAGCATTAATATTTTACATTGGCCACTTAAAATCTTTTATGATTTAGCTCTCTCATGATTATAACTACAAAACTAACCCTATGAAAAAGTGTAAGATAATAACCAGTCACCTTGACTGATGAAGTTAATACGCATGCGCGCGTCACACACCATCCGCCTACTCTTGCATAATTGACACCCTCTCATTAGCATGCTGCGCAGAGGGGAAAAAAATGTGGAACTACATTCAGAAATAAATGAGTAATCAAAGGAAAATAGGATGAGTTTAGCATTTCCCTAAACATTTTCCATTTGCCCACCAATTTATTTTATTTATTTGCCTACTTTCATCACGTTTAATTATTTATTTATGTATTTAAACAAGAATACGTGTATTTATGCACACATTTATTTATTTGTGTATTTATTTATTTGTTTTTGCAGGTTTCGTCCTCCATAGTCCTGGACCCCCAGAAGCACTCATTTTGGATGTCACACATTTGAAGTCCTGAGACAAGTTAGAAAAAAAACTTTAATCTGGATCAGAATGATCCGGATTTGGAATCCCATGAATCAGGTAATCCATTTTACTTTTGTGCTGGTTTTCTAGATTGGATCACTCTGATCCAGAGAATAATGTTTTTTTTTTGTTGTTGTTGTTTGTTTTTTACATATTACCAGATTAGCGTTTTGTATTAAATTTAACACAGGGCATAACATTTATTTTCTCCATACACTAAAGCATAAATATCCGTTTTTGTTACTTTTTCAAGGTCATTTATTTCAAGAAAAAGATGCTACTATTTTCTGCCAGGACATATTGTTTTTGTACCGTTTTTTAGTGATAATTTTCTGCCAGAACATTAGCTTATCCGTTTTTCTACGGATTTTTGTTGCCCCAACAGTGTGCTGCAAATAAAATGTCTCTTGAAATTTCTTGTAAGTTTCAAGAAGGCTTAATTTATCTTTTTACTCCACTACGTCATTAAAACATAATTTTTATTTCTAACTAAAGTAATCGACACTCGCTCCGAGAGATTATTCTTTTTTTATTAACTGTGAATCAGTTCACAAATCGCGCTGAAGTATTCATTTCGTAGGAATTGGACTGAATCAGTTGCAGCTGTTCTTGAATCAACAACTCACTGATTCAATCATCTTTATGTCACAACTCTTGCGAAATGTTTCGAAATTTCAATGGTTCGCCGTTGGGGGGGTGATACGAACACATAGATTGCCCTCCAGCAGATAACTGCAGTGTATATGGTTTTTCACCTGATCTCGGATCAGTTTTATAAATCAGTTTGAATGATAGGCCTATATTTGTGTAATTAAAAGGAATAGTAGTAGTTAATAGACTCTGATTGGTCTATTTAGACAAACTCTAAATTTAGTGTTTTAGTGCCTGTGCATGAGGCGCCTTCTTCTTCTTGCTTTACGGCGGATCACAGACTTATAAGTGCATTACCCCCACCTATCTCTCAAATGGACCATGTGCATTACCCCCACCTATCTCTCAAATGGACCATTGACAATGGTCCATTTGAGAGATAGGTGGGGGTAATGCACTTATAAGTCTGCCTGCCACTAACGACTATTTTTATTTCGATTAATCTATCGACTAATTTATCGATTAATCGATTAATC
>NW_015548264.1:1994313-1994607 GCF_001515605.1 Sinocyclocheilus anshuiensis
TTTGTGTTCTACTGAAGAAACAAAGTCACCTACATCTTGGATGCCCTGGGGGTAAGCAGATAAACATCAAATTTTTTATTTTTGGGTGAACTATCCCTTTAACAAAAGGGATCATTTCAACAAGGTGAACATTGTGGCCCTCTGGTGGACAAAGGGATGGATAGCACCATAGATGCGAAGTGAGCTAATCATTCATGTTTCTCTAATTTGGCTTTGGCTGCATTAATGATTTCCTTATTTGGAATATTAACAAGGATTAAGTGGAGTTAAATTAACAGTGGGGGGGGGGGGGGG
>NW_015548264.1:1994888-2029909 GCF_001515605.1 Sinocyclocheilus anshuiensis
GTGTGGGGTGTCTGGGGGGGGGGGGGTTAACACTTTGTCATCACAAACCTTTGTACTTTCACTCAAGTGAAATTTACTCCTTTTCTGGAGTAATATTTAGGTGTACATTGAGGCCGTCTGGTGGACAAAAGGATGACCTATACACGAGTTGACTCTGTCAGTGCTTCAACAATGTGAAAGAACTAATAAGAGACAAATAACTACTACTCTTTTTTTTATATATATATTATACTGTGTAATTAAAATGTCTACATTATTAAACTGAGGTGAAAACCAAAGACGCTGGTTCATGCGTTAACTTAAACTCACTGAGATCATCGACATTTCAAAACGTTTCGAACAGTTATGACGTAACGAAGCCTCGTTTACTGATGATTCATTACAAACGATTCGCAAAGGGTTTTAATCTTTACGTAACGACGTCACCAGCACTTAGCCCCTCCCTCTCCAGGAAGTTGAGAAAGTTACTAGAAAGTAACAGGCAGCTTACTTTCTAGTAAACGCTTACTCTTAGTCCGTAGGCTTGTTATCCGTCTTCGTTGCTTGAGAGAGTCTCAGTAAACACCACAGGAGAAAATTTCCTTCATCTTAAACGTGAGTATATACATATTAAATAAATGCTTGCAGAACGTCGTTTTTACTGTAATGTTATGTAAGTTATACAGATGTTTCAAATGCATTTCATCGCTTTAAAGGTTGTTAACTTTATTCTGGGGTTTGTTGACAGTCTCACACCCACCATCAGTTTGTTTTTAGCCTTTGCGCAGCACAAGCCCATTATAATTTTGTACATGAACCTGTTTGGTACATTACTGCATAATTAGAAAATGCCCTTTCATTTCCCTGTCCATAGCTCATCTCTGGCAGCTTTCAGTTCGTGTTTGATTTGATCCGGAGGCTCGTTGGCATAAAAAGAAAACCTGCCATTACTCTTGAAGACCCTAATACGAAGTATGCTTTGCGTCTTGTGGACAAAGTGGTGAGGATATTTTAAAATGTAGTGGTTTAACTTGTATATAAATAGATTTTATTAGTAGTAACAGCTAATTTAATTTCTCTCTTTTAAGATTACCAGTCATGATACAAGAAGGTTGCGCTTTGCTTTAAAATCACCTGAACATGTTCTTGGACTTCCTATCGGTGAGTGCAGTATTAAGACCGTTGCGTTTATTTTAAGTTCAATCACATACAAGTACAAGGCAAATATAAGGCTGTCTTTAAAGCATGTAAAACAATAAAAAAAAAGTGATACTTGTTTTTGTGCTACTGTAAAGCCTATCTATGACAAGCAATCGATTTCTCCACTCAAATCGTCCATGTAACCGTCATTTAGCCTAAAATTCTCTCCATAAGACGCTGAAATGTTCCGGGAGCATTGCAAAGCCCAAAAGGCATACGATTAAACTGATACAGGCCAAATGGAGTACAAAAAGCCGTCTTTTGTTTGTCCTTCTCAGCAACCTCCACTTGATTATAACCGCTAGCGAGGTCCAAGGTTGAAAACCACTGGGCCCCGCTAAGCGCATCAAGTGACTCCTCTATCCTAGGGAGTGGATATGCATCTTTTCTTGTCTTTAAATTTAACTGTCGATAGTCAACGCACATCCGCATATTGCCATTTTTCTTCTTAACAATAACCAAAGGTGAGGAATATGGACTACAGCTCTCACTAATAATACCTTGCTCCAAAAGTTGTCTAATATGATCCTTCACCTCTTCATATTGGCTTGGTGGAAGACGGCGATAACGCTGACGAACTGGGACATCATCAGTGACTGGTATCTCATGCTGTATAATTGAGGTGCACCCTAGATCATTATCACTGTAAGCAAACACCTCAGCATAATCATTCAGTAATGCTTTAACCTGAGCTATCTGCTGACTTTCCAGTAAAGGATATTCAAATTGAAAATCATATGAAAAGGTAGATCCAGCCTCTTGACTCAAAACCAAAGCCTCTTTGGAACCTAATGAAATCTGAACCTCCCCAGGACCTACATTTCGAAAAGAAATAGACTTTGAGCCTCCTGCTATTACCTCTGCTACATGCAAGCGTGCCAGGCGTGTATGAGGGGCCAGGCTGATATCTAAAGCACCAGCATTTACAATAGGAACAGCTAACTGGCCGCCCTGCACCTTCACCAAACCTGGAGATACCATCAGGGACCCAGGTAAAATCCCTTCATCTACCTCTAACCCCTCTACCAAAGCGATATAATCTGAACCATGAGTGTTCTGGAAACCTGTAGCAGGAACCAAACACATAGAACCTGCAGGTACCAGTACAGGTGAAGGGGCCCTCACTTTTGCAAAGCCCTGGTACACTTGAGCACATTGTCCAGGTGACATTACATTAAAAGAATCAGACCAAATTTCACTGCAATCTTTTATTAAGTTCATGCCCACCAATCCTGGAACAGTTTTTCTCTTCAATTTTGTTACAGGGTCTGTTGGATCTTTCACCACCAAAACGCCACGCTGTGACAAGACCTTATCCATAATTTGAACATCAATTTCCAAATAACCCAAGTACGGTATAGAAAGGCCATTTGCTGCTTTTAAAGACAGCCACCCACATTCTTTTAGAACATCCTCCCCTTTACACTCAAAATGTTCCTTAAAAAAACTCTCGGTTATGATGGTGACCATAGAGCCTGTATCTATCATAGATGGAACACATACTCCACCCATATACACATCCATAACTGGAGTAGGTCCTGTAAGCGCATGGAATACTTTTTCCCACGAAAGGGTGAAATCACCCGAGCCCAACTGTTCCCCTCCCGTAGTCTGGCTCTTAACTACAGAGGGAATTTGTTTCCCTGTTGCATAGTAGTTTGGACAGCTGGCCCCCTAGCCAACTCAGATGGTGTTACTTGACGTCCATCGTCACTGACAGTATTCACATTTGAACAAAATCGTGCAATATGTCCTACTCCCTGACATCTAAAACAAATAGGTCTTCCTGCTGAATCATACCTGGGTTCCTGTCTTGGCCTACGCCCCCGTCTCCCTTCAAAAACTTGAAGTCGTGCTACCTGCTGTGCAAGCCCCTCTAATTTCTCCTCCTGCTTCCTCATTGCATCTCTAAGTTCAAGAAGAAAAGAATCAGGGTTAACAGAATTATTGGTTGTAGTAATACCAGAGCATTCAGCTGCTGCATCTTCTGGTGCTAAATTATAGGGAGCTCTATCAGGCACATTATCTTCTTCCCAAAACAGCATAGCTTCTCTCTGCAACGCTGAGAATTTGATATTTGGGTCTTGTCTAATTAACCGTTTTAATTCTCGACGAAGTGAAGGGTCTCTTACATTCTCTGCAAACTGATTTCTTATTGTCTGCTCCCCACACAACTCCACTCCTCTATTACAACGATTTATATCCCCTGCCAAAGATAACTGAATGAGAAAATTCCCGCAACCCCTCACCTGCTTTCTGTTTTCTGTCAAAAAAAAACGCTTTTGAGAAGCAGTCAGAGAATAAGGATGGCCATATGCCTCCTTTAAAACCTCTAGAATCAACGTAGGGCTCCTGCGTACCTCAGGTGTGCTATATCTTATCTCCTGTTTAGCTCCCCCCTCCAAATGATCATAGAGAAATGCTGCCTGTTCTCTTTCTCTATATTGTCGGTAATTCATAGAGTTCTGCACTTCATCAACCCAATCATAATAGGAGATAGTACCTGGATCACCAGAAAACATTAACATCTTTTTATCTTTAGGCACATAAATCACTTCAACAGATGTTGTAACTTTACTTGTGGAGGCCGACGAGGCCGCTGAATAAGCCAGGCCTGCATCTGAAGGAGAATGTGAAGTTTCCAAAGGATCTGTTGTTGTTACTTGTTGTAACTGGGCAGTCAATGCTTCATTCTGTTGTTTAAGTTCATCCATCGCTGCTTTTTCCTTAACCAGCCTTTCCCGCAACGCAGCAAGCTCTTGCTCCATCATTTGGAAGTCAGTCATACAACAACAGTCTTTATATCCCAAGCAGTTTCACTGAAGTCTCTTGTCTCTTGCTCCACACTCCTCGACTCTTCAGCCTATGTCACTGTTTTGAAACCTCACCTTACTCTACATCAACTCGCTACCAATTGAAGATCCTGTTCGTGACGCCAAACTGTAAAGCCTATCTATGACAAGCAATCGATTTCTCCACTCAAATCGTCCATGTAACCGTCATTTATTAACAACTCGACAAAAGTTCTAAAACATAAATAGGCTTAGCTGGTAGCAAGTTGATACCGGAAGGGTTCAACACCCCCCAATATATCGTGTGCAAATGTGCAATAATTTATATCAGACATAAATAGTAATTCAAAACAGTGACACAAACCAGCTCCTAGTACCAGCTACGACAACAGTTTTCCAACTCTGGCACAAACCATCATTGCCGTCTAACAACAGCTACAACAACTGTTTTCCAAAGCTGGCATAAATCATCATTGCGGTCTCCAAGAAAGAAATCACAACCACCCATCTGGCATTCAGCGTGCACGCCGCCATTACCCCAAAGCTAATACCATGCCATTCATAAAGGACGTGAAACTACCGTACTCCCCCTACCAAACAGGACTACCATAAATACTATAGTGGTTGTAACCATCACACTACATTTAACGTTTATGCATTGCATATGTAGGACAACACATCTACCTGTCTGCCAAGATTGATGGCAACCTTGTGGTGAGGCCTTACACCCCTGTGTCTAGTGATGATGACAAAGGCTTTGTTGACCTGGTTGTGAAGGTATAACATACAATAAATATAACTGTAAAACAAACATTTTTCGCATCTAGAACTTTTTTAAAGTTCATTTTAAGTTTAAACATTTTGTTGCCTCATTTCAGATATACTACAAAAATGTCCATCCAAAGTTTCCCGAGGGTGGGAAGATGTCTCAGTACTTGGAGAGCCTTCGTATTGGTGACACAATTGATTTCAGAGGACCAAGTGGACTGCTGGTTTACAAAGGCAGAGGTTTGTAGTTTTAAAAAATCCACCGTGAGTCAGGACAATGCTATGAAAACATCTACTGTTGCAAGGAAAATGAAAATTAATTGCACATGAACATTCTGGAAGCATAAAAATATTTGACTGTCAAACACATTATAACATTCATTTCAAAACGATACAGTATCAACTTTTCTGCAGGATCATTTGCAATCAAGCCTGATAAGAAATCAGACCCTGTGATTAAAACTGCAAAACATGTTGGCATGATTGCTGGGGGAACAGGTAAGCACATGAGCCTTTTTTTTTTTTTTTTTGAGAACAATTGTAGGGATTTTCTTGCGAATTCATCTTTATTTCTTTTAGGCATTACACCTATGCTCCAGATAATCCAAGCAATCATGAATGATCCAAAGGATGAGACCGTGTGTTACTTACTTTTCGCAAACCAAGTGAGCCAAGGATTTTCTTCCATTTTTATGCACATACATATGTACTAATTATGCACAAAAATATATTTAATGTTAAAAGTGCAGTTACTCACAAAAATACATCTCTTTGGTTCAGTGAGTTTGTTGTCATGAAAAGTATGTCAAACTAATAATTATTCCCACTCACTACTCTTTTTGTCTTCTCCAACAGACAGAAAAAGACATTCTCCTGCGTACGGAGTTAGAAGAGGTCATGGCCAGTCACCCAACACGTTTTAAGTTGTGGTACACCGTCGACAGAGCTCCAGATGGTAAGAATCTCTTGCCTTTGTAGATGCTGTTTAGCAAAATGAAAAACCTCAGTTTGGGTGACTTACTCAATTTCAACTAGACATTAAAAATCAAGCAGAAGGTGACGAGCTGAAATAATCAACTTCATGTGTTAGGTTGGGAGTACAGCCAAGGCTTCATCAATGAGGACATGGTGAGGAACCACCTTCCTCCACCCACAGATGACACACTCATCCTCATGTGCGGACCTCCTCCCATGATTCAGTTCGCCTGCAACCCCAGCCTGGACAAGGTGGGCCAGTCCAATGACAGGCGCTTCACCTTCTAGAAGGATGTCACCTGAAACCAAGCAGTTAAAAAGTCAAAATTATAGCCATGCTACCACCTGCTCTTATATATTCCACATGCACAGTAACTGAAAAGGATCTATAATAATGCAAAAAAAAAAAAAAGCCTTTACCTTTCACTTTATATCAAAATGTACCAGCTGTGTTCCTGAGAAACCTCTGCATGCAAGATGTACCTGCCAATCAAGTCATTTGTTTTTTTTGTGCTTTTTAAGGCATCTTAAATGCAAACAAAAAGTGTTGCTTTTATTTCAGCAGATGCTGGATGATATTGGATTGAAGTCATTTAATGTGTCAAGATTTTTCACTTGCTTAATTTATGCAATTTATAAGCCTCAACGGATATTGGTGATGGATAATTTACAATTATAGTGTCCGTGTTACACGTCATTTTTACATTAGCAGAAACAACAAGCTGTTCGTCAGAGTAAGTACAAGGTTCATATTGTGCATTAGTTTTATGCTATATATATATATATATATATATGTAATCCTTCTGTAACATGGATGCTGAAATGGGACCTGGTGTTGTGTACACAGTTCATTTGTCTAGGTCTGCATTTTTTGATTCTGGTCCAGCGCTGCATATTAGTTTGTCTCTCTCGCCTGATTCAACTCTGTATAAGCTGCATGAACTCAACTGAGTGTCAGATTAGAGAGGAAAACGAAAGTGCAGGACCAGGATTAAGAAGAACCACTGTTTTAAGTAGTCAAGACAAAAAAAAAATTTACCAACAAATCAAGAGGTTATCAAAATTTTCAATCTGTCCCTTATTAAGTGTCTTTCTGTAAACCTTATTATGTTGCATTGTTGATTTGATTCAGTTCTAAGTGCATGATTCCATACAGTAAATGTATTTAAAGAGTAAAAACAAATGATTTATGACCTGTTTGCAGCTCATGTAACTTGTCTACATGGCCAAAAAGCATTTCTGCAATATTTTTGCATTTACCAATAAAGGTATATTCTTTATTGATTTTGTAGAAGTTCATATTTCAGAGTGTTTCATGTCAAAATGCTCTCTAAAATAATTTTATTTCTACAAAATGCCAAAAGAAATATCCCCAACAAAGGAATGTTTGTTTAATATTTATTGCCCAATCTTTCAACAAACTGATGATACAGTTCTGTCAATGTTTGCGTTGGCCGATCTGAACGTCTCACTGGTTTCGTTACTGAATGAACCCGTGTTTCGAACGAATCGGCTCATCAAATCGACTCAAACGACTCGTTCATAAAGACAGTCGTTTGTCGCCACCTGCTGGCGTAACAATGTAACGCGCAGAATGAAAACACGCAAACAGAGTGGAGAACTGTAACACCTCTTGTGACGGATTGGTCGTTTTACCTAAATGGCGTGACGTAATTTTAAACCAATTGCAACGTGTAAAACAGGAAGAAGGGCGTGTCCGTTTTACAGGTCGCAGTCAGGCTGATCGAAAAATGATAGTTGATTCCATTTTGTAATATTTGCAAACATGATAAGTAAATATTTGATAATGAATTTAGTTATAAACTATTCTTAAAAAGAGTACCTTATCATATTTTGGTAGTGCTGGTAATGCCATTTTCTTAAAAAGGTAAAGAAAAACAAAATATATATGTATATGTCAAAGGGGAAAAAATATTAAAGGGATATTTTTTTATTTCTGTCTCTTTTGTTTTAACAACAAAATGACTTCTTGCATGTTAGTTACACCTCACTGATTTGGTGGACAACATTTTTAATGTAAATAAAAATGTAAACAAATTGCTTCACTGCTACTTCAAAATATTTTTAAAAAGCAAATGAAAAATATTATGCCAAATTACAACCCCTTTAATTTTTTTCAAGAATTTCACTCTTTTTATCAGTAACACCACCTAAACACTTTTTTTTTTTTACTTTAAGCACTACAACAACAAAAAATACTTTTAGTATAAAGAAGTTTATTCAATGTAGTTATTGTCTATATATGATTAACTTTCTATTTACAGACAAAATAATTAGCATTACGTCTGCATGTGAACTACATGCAAATAATTTTGGACTAAACACATCTAATCAACTGTTCCCACAGCAGTTTCTCACACTGAGTTTCTGAGAAATGTTGAAAAATAAACCCACACTACCTACTTGACACTAATTTGGACCATTAAGGTTTTCATTGTGTAACGTTTTCTTATGTGCTATTTAATCTTGTTCTGTTTTTTTGTAGATCTGGGATTCTTTGACTCTTTAACTGTGCCATTGCCCTAAACTTCCTGGCCTTTGGTTTTTCAGACAAACAGGTAAGATGAAAGATAAGCACTCACCACCAGTGTTTTTAAGTGACGTCACATGTGGCCAAGTATGGTGACCCATACTTGGAATTAGTGCTCTGCATTTTAACCCATCCAAAGTGCACACACACAGCAGTGAACACACACACACACCCGGAGCAGTGGGCAGGGTTACGAGTCCGACTCTCTAACCATTAGGCCACGACTTCTATTATTAATATATAATAATAATAATAATAACCTATTTTTTTATTATTTATATATATAATTATTATTATTATGAAATATATAGTGTCTTTCTATTCATATTCTATAAACAATTTGGCAGAAACAGGTGGAATGGGCATAATTTACAAAATGCCAGCTATCAGTTTGAAAGCCACAGTGGCGCTAGTGACTCAACTCATGTTCTTGGGGGAAAAGGCTTTGATAGAGACAAGTGTTCAAGTCCAAACTAGACATTTACAAAATGTAAATTATGAGTGTTTGTGAAACTAAAACTATGTGTGCAATATTGTGTAATTTCTTAGATTATGTCTTTCCCCTACAGAATAAGAGATGTGTTTGGACCACACAGAGCTCTCAACATTTTTATACAGCTAAAATTATTATTATTTTTAATAATCGCTCTGGGACTCAGGGGGGGACCCAAATCATCCTCACCCCTTCATTCACACAACACTCACTCATATCGCAGCGATCTGGCTGGGATTGAACCAGCAACCTCTGAACTTTGAGGCAGCGCTCTTACCAGTGAGCCACAGATCTCTTATCTGGATATGTGAAGGAACATAGATTTCACTATTCACCTGTGATTTTGCAATAAACCAGTTAAATCTTTGGCCAAGTCTCTCCTATTTCAGCCCCACTCCTTCATGTCACATGAATCTGACTGGGATCAAACCAGCAATCTTTGAACCGTGAGGCAGTGCTCTTACCAGTGAGCCACAGATATTTTGTCTGTGTATATGAAGGAACTTATACAGTATTTCATCATTCACCTTTGATTTTACTATAAACCAGCCAATGCTTTGGCAGAGTCTCTCTGTTGGGTGATCGCAATCACAACATGCTGAAGTGGGATTTGAACCCTTGTCCTCATCACAGCTTTATTGATAGAGAACATCTGTTTAGCCACTTGCACCACCGTGACTCACACTGAAACTTGGTGTTTAGGGAAGTTTGAGAACAATTGAATCTAAGCAATAGTGGGATTTGAACTCAACACAATGCTTTTATCGCCTGAGTCACTGATATTGGCTTCTTTTTTTTTTTAAGGACATAGATCACTTCATTTCTTGGACATTTGAATAAATCACCTAATCTTTTCTAGCAAATTGTCTGCACTTACTTGTATGAAATAACATTGTTTCTACAGTATATGAGAAATGTCATTATTCTTTTTTTAATAGGAAAGTAGAGCACAGATTGGAATGGGGCAGTGTGATCAAGAAAAGACCGGAATCAAACACAGGTGAGCCAGCAGCTCTTATATGTAGTGCCAGATGCTTTTGAAACACTGGTTCATGAAGCTTTGAATCTTTTATGAATCTTTCAGTTGAATCAGTGGCCAAGTCACTTGATTTCCATACAACAAGGCTTCGTTATATTTTTTAATATTTCTGTGTTTTAACTGATCTCGGGTCAGTTTTATAGTTTAGGCTTGATTTTAGTGACAAACATAAAAAATGGAGAGTGATATTAATAAAACAACACAAATTATACAGACACTTTATCTTAATGATATTTAATGATTTGTAGATTACATTAAATAGATTACACTTTCATGTGAAAACATTCACAATCAGTTTGTAAAAGGTGTCATTTTGGACTTTTATTTATTGCATTTAGCGGGTGTCCTCAGCTGCTACAGTCAATCATTTTGTAAATCAGTGATTTATTTAAATTGTTAGAGAGTTTTGAATAGTTCCATGCTTCCCATCACTACTTGTATGTAAAAGATGACGTCGACACATTACATGACTTACGGTATCAAAATAATTTGCAGTGAATTATTTAAAACTAAGAATTATTCCCACTACCTTTTGGTTTTCTCAGACAGACAGAAGACGACTATCTCCAATGTTCTGAGTTAGAGGGGGTCGGTCCAAACAGTAAGAGCCTCATGCTTGTGCAGATTCTGTTTAGCCAAATTAACAACCCCAGTTTAGGTGACTTACTCAAGTTCAACCAGACATTAATAATCAACCAGTCATCATCAGAAGGCAACATACATAAATAGGGTCTTTCCCAAAACCAACACATGCAATCTCTGCATTTGAGCATTGGTCAAATCACAGAGCTTTATTTACACATTTTGATTTTTAAAAGTTTGCACTTTAAAACAAACTTTTAAATGTCAGCTCAACAGACCACACAATTGAGTAATTGTCATGCTTCTAATTAAGTGATAAAAAGCAGCTACCAAATTAAATATAAATATTTAAATAATTTTACGCACACTGTTTTTCTTGACATCTCTTGATTTTGATGGGTTATGCTTAACCTTAAATACTGCCCTATAGCAGTATTAGAGATGTGAATGTAGTGTCCATTAAGGACAATGAGCTTCAAGTGGACTAGACCACAAGTGTGGGTATTGGGACAGACCCATAAACAGCCGTTAAGAAGAACCACCTTCCTCCACCTCCAGATGACACACTCATCCTCATGGGTGGACCTTCTCCTATGATTCTGTTTGCCTGCAAACCTGTATTTCTTGATTCTGGTCCAACACTGCACATTTTACTTTAAAATGTACAATTTTACTTTAAAATTTTATTGCCAACGCATTTTCAGAAAGCTACATGAACTGATCTGAGTCTATCGGATTAGAGAGACAAACTAAATGTGCAGCACTGTGGGTCCCAGGACTGGAGTTGAGCGCTACAAACAGTCATCATTGTAGATCCATTCCAGCAGAAGTCATCTAAAATAAATGAAAGGAAAAAAAACCCAAGAGGTTAATGACCAAATGTTGCATTGCTTCGATTCAGCACTAAGCGCATGATTCCATACATGCTGTATTCAGTGAGTAAAAACAAACCTATATGCCCTATTTAATGTAAGACTAATCATTTATTTGTCTTGTAAGACAATGTATTATATGCAAGACAAATAACTTATTCCCTATTGTTTTACCTGGTCTAACTGAAACCATAAAACTCACTGTCCAGATACTCCTCAAGGGGGAACATATTTCAGCTCTTCGACAAATAAAGCCGACGCGTAATGCGATAAAGAGCGTCACGCTTCTCACCTGTAAGTACTTTCATCATACTCTTCACTTCTCTAGCAGTATTCTCATTTAGTCCTTTTTTATTTGTAAGTCATTATTTCGATGGTGTCTTTAACTTAAAATCTACTGTTTAACTTAAAATCTACTGTTTAAAATAGCTACTTGCTTAGGAAGGTTTATGAAGCTTCTATGAAAGTGTATCAGTCTTTGTTTACATGCTGCTCTCTGAACTCTCTGTTAGACCATTCAAATAACGAACAAATAGCCTTCTAATATTCATATTGTGAAATAGGAATCGTGTGTTATTCTGTGTTGTTGTAGTCTTGCTCTAGGCAATAATCTGCTGTTAACTACTGACCTGTTATTGTTCATGTTTTACTTTATTAATTGTTTATGATGAACTAAAAACTGACCATAACCTTTCAAGATCAAAATAATGTAAATATTCCAGAGAACCAACAAACTTTTGTTTTGTTTTGTCAACAGTCATACTGAAAGAGAGTTTTCTATTCAGTGTTCTTATACTTTTGTGACATGTAAAACAGTAATTTAATTCTGTCATCGGAACTAACCTGAGAAGAACAGTAGATTGAACCAAAATGATTACTGATACAGCAGTATTTAAGTATAATATGCTTTGCATTAAATTTTCACACTATATAGCTTTAATTTCATATGTAGACAATACCTGTCTTTATTGTATTACTGTGTCTTATTTTGTATACGTTTCCCCTACAGAATAAGAGATGTGTTTGGACCACACAGAGCTCTGGGACGTGTGGACAGACATTCGCTGTAATGAAGGACATCTGCTCATGGACAGGTGAGACTTATTACTTGTGTTTGTGTTTTATTGTGTACTTGGCATGTAGGTTACCATCATTTTCTTTTTGGAGGCTCACCCCTCTAGAAAGCAAATGATGGTAACCTAAATGGGTGGGGAAGGGACGGAGGTTCAAAATTTTTATACAGCTAATTTTTTTTTTTTATTATCAAGAAGCATAACCGCTGCTGGACATTGCTCTGGGACTCAGGGGGGGACCCGAATCATCCTCACCCCTTCATTCACACAACACTCACTCATATCGCAGAGATCTGGCTGGGATCGAACCAGCAACCTCTGAACCATGAGGCAGTGCTCTTACCTGTGAGCCACAGATCTCTTATTTGAACATGTGCTGGAACTTATATTTCACTGTTCACCTGTGATTTTGCAATAAACCAGTTAAAGCATTGGCCAAGTCTCTCCTATTTCATCCCCACTCCTTCATGTCACAGGAATCTGGCTGGGATCAAACCAGCAACCTCTGAACCTTGAGGCAGTGCTCTTACCAGTGAGCCACAGATCTCTTGTCTCAATGTGTTAAGTAACTTATATTTCACCACTCACCTGCATGTGATTTTACAATAAACCAGTTAAAGCTTACGTATAATCTTTCCTGAATCACCCCCACTCCTTCATACCACAGGAATCTAGCTGGGATTGAACCAGCAACCTCTGACCCGTGAGGCAGCACTCTTACCAGTGAGCCACAGATCTCTTGTCTCGATGTGTTAAGTAACTTATATTTCACCACTCACCTGTGAAATAAACCAGTTAAATTTTGCTGAGGTGGGATTTGAATCCTTGTCTGGATCACAGCCTTCACTTCCAAAAGCATGTATTTAGCTATATGATGACAATTTAACACAAGCAATAGTGGGATTCGAACGCAGGTCTCCAAGATTAAAAATGCAATGTTTTACCTACTGAGCCACTGAGTTTGTAGTGCTGTTTGCAAGTTTGTTTCAGGGGTCTTTTTGATGTTATGTTTAGTTAAAGCATTAATTAAAGCTGCCAGCATACCATAGATTCCACTGTCCGTAAGTAACAGCTGGATTTGAACTCAGGTCTCCAAGATATAAACACAACCTTTAATCCTCTGAGACACCGACTCTGGATATAAACTGTTTTGACCTTGATATTCTTGAGAACCTTGTGTCATATGATGAAAAATGTAGCTTACATCGTTAAAACAGAAAAGAGATTATTGCACTTGTAAAATTTGAACATCTGTGTTGTAGTTTTGTTTTTCAAAGACCCGCATTTAAACCACACCATCATGACTGTTTTTTTTTTTTTGTAGTGGGATCTCAGCAAATGCAAAAACACAAGACTCAGTTCGCTGAGCTTGAAGGGGTCATTTTTGTCACATATAAATATTAAGAAAAATGGAATCTGAACACATTAACTGTGTGAATGTATTTAATTTTTATGGAGCATTTTGCTTTTATTTACAAGATTTAAGTTGGACTCAAACCTGTGTCTCCAAGAGCTAACAACTCTTTTATGTGTACTAGAGATGGTCACAGCTCACCCATTAAGAAAATAAATAAATAAATAAATAGGTTATGATTACATTTCTTTTGGCTAAAAGCAATTCATTATTCACAGGATTCATCAATGCTCGTGTCAGCCTGATCAACTCATTCTCCGTGTTTGTTGAGATTTTGCAGGGGAAGAAGCTGATATCAAATGTGTTTTATGAGTATTGAGTGAAATATTGTACCAAATAGAATGTTGTGGGAAATAAATCCAATCGATTTATTAACAAATGTCTGTCAGATGTCAGTCTTGTGTTTAAATGCATGAAACTGATAACACAAACACATAACTTGTAAACAACATTTGTTTATTGAAATATGAATTAGTAACATAGAACCCGACAAACAAACCCAGCAAGTTTCTAGTAATCCTAAAGCCCTTGATTAGCTGTTTCAGGTGTTTTCAATCAGGTTAGAGCTAAACTCAGGGAAGTGGCTCAATTGGAGCAGGATTAGACAGAACTGCCTTTTCCTCCTGCTGTCGGTTTAAATGTATAAATGCAGATACACTTATTGTCCACAAGTGGGAGCTGATACACTGATCTGATCTCATGCATGATGTGCAATGTACTGAATGTTAATCAGTAAAAAAGACTCCATTATACACAATGTAAATGTTTAGTTGTTTTATCAGTCAGTAATTCATAGGTTATAGATGTTAACAGTAATTTTTATTTTAATGATCGTTTAACTAATGATCAGTGATCAATCCATGATTTAACATGAATTTGTAGGTCTGCAGAAGCCAAACTCTTCTTCCTTCATCTTTAACCTCATGACCATCCAGAGCTCCGGATATAGACTCAGAGCTTCACATCCTCCTCATCAGTGACTGAGAAAGAGCCTCACCAAAAGCTTCCTGATGGAGAAAAGAGAAATGAGAGAAAAAGATTTCTGATGCTGCTGTATCAGCAAAAAAAAAGGTGTTTTTATGGAAATTAAAATCACATGACACAGACCATGTAAATTAAATAAATATTTATCTATTGGTTAGAATGCATGTTGGCTTTTGTTATGCACTTATTTACAGCAATTGATTTATACATGTGTAATAAACTGAAAAGCATGTTGTACTTGAATAGTCTCCACCATAGTTTGCGGTGCTGCATTATGAATGCTCCAGTCACTCACAGAAAGGAGTGTGAATATATGGTTTCCCTACTGATCTGGAGAGGAGAAAAAAAAAAGTTGTTAAATTCACTTATTTGTATAGCACTTTTTATTATACACATCGTTTCAAAGCAGCTTTACAGAAAATGAATGTTTCTACATTACAAATAAGAGTTCTGTTAACAGGTGTAACTGTGCAAAAGTAATGTTCATATGGCAGAAATGTTCTAAAATTAGGCTAAACAAATCATGCAGTTAAGTAACATCATGTATACAGAAACAATGAACAAATTAAAGCATGATGTGATCATGTTGATTACAATGAAAGGAAAATGTAGCAGTTTGGTATGTTTATTCAGAGTCAGCTTCATCTGAAGTCCTCTCAAGGGTTGGCGTCATCTCTTCACAGGTGTTGGGTCATCTGAAGTCTTCATAAGAGGCTGGATATAGTCAGCAGGACCAACCTATAGATTACACCAGCAAAATGTGATGTAATCATACTTGGGAACTGGCACTTTTTCCACAAAGACACAAGAACAGGGAAAGACTTGCAAAGCCCAGTGAAGAGACTCATTGTGAGGGTGATGTCTCATTACAGGGAGTCTTCAGGTGGTTCTTGTTCTGAAAGCAAGGTAGAGAAGGAGAAAAACACCGGAGAAATGGTTAAGTGATGCTCCATCACATTTCAGTCCTGTGGCATCTGCTCCTCCAACACAGTACTTCTATAGTAGCCAAGACGTTTAAGTATAAAATACAGTAATGTACAGGTTTACTGTGATTACTTCTATTATATAGTAATGGGATATAATACATTTTTTGGAAATTTAGCCTAGCATGATTCTGAAATGACAACTGCTCACCTATTTTAAACTTTTCATTCTCCTTTAGGTCCATCAGCATCCTTCGCAATAAATCCAAGTCTATTAAATAACTCCCAGTCCCCACCAGCAAAAATCACGTTTAAAAGCCTTAATTACACAACGATGGATGAAGCTGCATGAAGAGAATGAATAGCATCCCGTAAATCTACTAATTAAGTGAGGAATAATCTTATAATAAACAGTTTTAATGCACAAGGTAATTTGATAAGCTGTGCTGATAATATACAATTGTATTATATACATGACTTACCTTTTAAAAGTTCGTCACAGCGGTCTCTTCTGCTGCATCTCTACGGTGCTGATAGTATGAGCGCTAACTTCCAGGAACTATTGAACGGCTCCACGATGCGCCGTAAAAAAAAAAAAAAACTGGTCCATTGGAGTGAACGGAGTTGTCGCAACTCGCAACTCTCTCTCTACGGCTCTGGTTCAAACAACACGTGCAGACCGTTTTAAACACAGCTTCTGCATATGACAGCTCAGTGACAATAATGTCACTAAACAACACTTCCAGCTCATCGGCAAATAAAATCGACGCACAATGCGATAAGTGATGTTTTATTAACAAATTTCGGGAGGAGCACGCGCAGATAATTAACACGGCCAATCCATCATCAGTAATTACACCATCTATCCAATCAGCACAAGAGAGAACCCCTATAAATAATCAAAGCAGTCTTACCTTCATTATCTAGTCTTTCAGCATCCCTCTACCACCCCGAGTCCTCACCTTCAGCCCGTTCCTATCCCAGCACGGGGAGGAGCGCTCTGGGTCCTGGCTAAAAGCCGAGCTCGGACCCCTCTCCCCGGACAGAGGGAGTACCCCGGGCTAGAGAGTAATTACCGAGCTCGGACCCCTCTCCCTGGACAGCACGCCAAATACGCATAACCTTTACTCAGTTTATTATATGTAAGTGTGAACTCGTGAAAGTGCAGGAAACGAGTGTCACAGGAGTCACATTAAAGTGTCCTTTCACACAGTGCATTTCTCTTGCATTATCTTCATTCAGTCTTTTATTATTAGATCTTTTGTTCTAAAAAAGTGGTGAGGGCAGTGCTGGTTATGACATCACAAAACAGCATTTTTAATTTGGCAATAGAGTATTTGCTTTGAGTATTTGCTACCAAGAGTAAACACATATCTATGTAAACCTCAACAATTAGCAGTGTCCAAAAATAATAAGTAACACAGTTATTTGATGTTATAGAGATTTGTGCTGACACATTCAACTTCTCAAAGAAGGTTGTGACATTTAATCTGATAACTTTGACAATTAAATTTGCCATTGTCTGTCCCGGGATTCTATACAGTAGGCCTAGCTTATTTCCAAGTAGGATCTGCTGGTCCACTTTCACTTCCAAACCAGGAATTCATCCATCCATTCAGTCCCTTTCATTTACATCTCCTGTTGTGTTTCATGGAAGAAAATAAAAAAACATACAAACAAGTTTGGAATGGCGTGATGAATTTTCAATTTTGGGTGAGCTATATTCCTTAAAGAGATCTGCTCAATTGTGTGCCAGTCGAGGGTTATACTGATGTAATTTAGGAAGCAACATACCAGGATCAGGATTGTGAAAAAATAAAAGGATATGGGAGAGGACGAGACCCACACAGATAAATGAAGAGAGAATTCCACACATAGATCCAGGGTCAGGGCATAGTGGGAGAGAGAGACGTCTGTGGGGGATGTGCTGGCTTCAAATAAAGATAGAAAGAGCCAAAGGATCCCCTAGATGAAAAACAACAAGGTATCACTAGATACTGGCATTCTATACAGATTATAGGGATAACTAATCAGAGCATCCTGATACTCTGAGAAAGAGACTGACTGGGGGACAGAAAGAGATTTCCCAGAGGTGGAATGTGTAAAACATGCATCCCGTGAGATGAAGGGAAAGGACAGGAAAATATTTCCATGCCAGGGTCTATGTGGCTTAAATCCAAATGTGTGTGTGATTACAAGCCCCTTTTATACCTACCAGCAGTGCTTCAGAGTGAACTTCCTAACAATAGTTCAGGAGGTGCTTGTCCGTAAATTAGAATGTCAATGGAAAAGCTAATGGTACTACTGTGTATAAATAGCTGCTTACCCAATCATTCCGACAATTCCTCTGTCATCCCTCCATCACCCTCCCTTCCTCTCTATAATGTTGTCCCAATGGGAACCAGGAAGCCACACCTGTCTACCTTTTCCATATTTCTAAAATACATTAATCATGAAATTAATTAACTATTATATCATAAACAATTTTTTTCATAATCGTTAATTGTCATATGGATGCATCTCACTAAAAATGTCCAGTTCGCTAAGGCTGCATTTATTTGATTAAACATACAGTAAAAAACAGTAATATTTTTATCTCAAAATAGCAAATAATTTTATATATAATAAAATACATATAGTTTAAAATGCAGCTTATTCCTGTGATAGCAAAGCTGAATTTTCAGCAGTCATTACTCCAGTTTTCAGTGTTTTCAGAAATCATTCTAATATGCTGATTTGGTGCTGAATAGAACATTTATTATATTCTATTTTTATTATTTTATCACATAACTTATTACTGTATTATTGTATTTTGAATACACCTGAGCAGCGTAAGCGTGGAACTTTTTTCAGGATTCTCTGATGTTCAAAAGAGCATCATTTATGTGAAATGTAATTTTTTTGTAACATTATAAATGTCTTTACTGTCACTTTTCACTAATTTAATGCATCTGAATACATGAATTAAAAATCATAATGACCCCAAACTTATGAATGGTATGGTAGTGTATATATTTCTATAGTTGATAGAAAAATATTCCCACTTCAGAAATGACAATTTAGACAACTTGACAGCTCAAAATAGTTTTTTTTTTTAGTTCATACTACGTAATTAAAGTAAATGCTTTAACAATCTTACTGCCATTGTGTGATTTGCATTGATTAAATCAAATCTATGGAAAGAATCAAATACATTTTCAGTGATGTCATTGAAAAGGTGTCGACTGAGTTCAACTCATCATAGTAGAAACATTCTGTAACTGACAGATCATTTCTCTGAGCAGTGTGGACTAGTCATTCTTCTGATGGATGGATTATGTGAGTTTCTCTTTGACTATGTGCATTACCTCAAAGCACCAGACTGGAAGTGGCCTCTGGAAGGCCCAAGCCCACACCCCCCATTTCCTCCTAGAAACGCAGGGATCACGCAGCAACTGTTTCTGGGGAAGATCCCGTTGGCAGCTTCCTGTGCCATTCCCACTCTGTGAATAAACACAACGCTTCTGGATCTGTCTCATGGAAGCCTGAAGGCCCCCCACCCCTAAAAAAATATCATTTCCGCTTCATCCTGCTCTTTCCTTCCTCCTATTAGTCTACACTTGAAGTCTTGAATGTATGCGAAACACTCCTGTCGGGTCACATTGATCCCTTAAAGTCAGGGACTGGCTAATAATAACACAGACCAACTGCATCCTCTTTTTCAGACATCCCCAGGATGGGGGCCCATCAAAGGCGACCCGACCCAACGAGGTAGCCACATTGTCATGAAGACGGCTGGTGTGGATCTCCTGTCCTAGCTCCGTCAGCTCTACAGTAGCATTCTGAGATAATCTACAGGCTCCGAGTTATCAGACCAGAGGCAGATAGATGATTCTTCTACAGGTCAAAGGTCATATCTAAACACCTACCCACTGATTGTTTCCTTGTAGAGGTTAAGAGCTTGTTCCACTGTTCATGGTAAATGCTCCCAACCTAGATCTTGGTCTGGTCACTCATCTGAAGATGCATCACAATTTAAATGTCACTTTTTGCAAACACCATTAACGAAATATAGCAAAATCCCATCAATAATCTTTTGTTTGTCACACAGTGCCACTTAGATGCTTATGTTCTCAAAGACGTTGATGTTAAATTGGGTTTTTAGTCTAGACTCAAAGCTATGGAGGAATTGGAGTGTGACTAAATATATATATAATTCATAAATATCTATCTATCTATATATAAAATGAAAAAAAATCATCTGTTGAAACTATAATAGATATTTAAAACTGCTCATTTAATTAATGTTGAAAATATAGATAAATGTAAGAAAATAAGAAAAATCATTAGCATCACCTTTAAAGTTGACAAATATATAGTCAATATAAACAAACAGCTTTTTTAATGGTAGTCAAATGTAACAATAAAATAATACATTATTAATTCAAATGCATAAAGACAAGTAATTTGTGAATACTTTATAAAAATGCAATATAAACGTTACATTAAAAAATAATTTCAATGAATTATTCCATTCATTTTTTTTACATTTGTTAAGTAATATTTGTGAAAAAAACATTGTGTGTGTGTATATAAATATATATATATATATATATATATATATATATTATACATTATATATATTATTTTATTATATTATATATATTATAATATTGGCACCCTTGGTAAATATGCGCAAAGGCAGCTGTGAAAATAAATCTGCATCGTTTACCTTTTTTATCTTTCCTTCACAAAATTCACAAAATTCTAACCTATCATTGGAGTAAAACAATTGAAAGTGGGTGGAAACTCACATTATGAAATAAATGTTTTACCTAATGCATGTTGGCCACAATTATTGGCACTCTAGAAATTCTTATGAGTAAAATATCTATGAAGTATATTCCCACTCATATTCAAATTTTTTTTTTTTTTAGAACACCAGGGTGACTAGGGGCATGAAATTGTCAGGCCATGACTTCCTGTTCCACAGGAATATAAATATGAGGAACACAAAGGCCAAATTCCCTTAATAATTTTTTTTCTTTGGTTTTACAAGGAGTAAAACCAAAGAATATAGTTCTGATGTGCTGAACAAGGCTGTTGAGCTTCCAGGCAAATCTGCCTGGAAGAGGACTTGTGTCTATATCATCCTAATGCATGGTGAGGAGGAGAATTTGAGTGGCCAAAGACTCTCCAAGGATCACAGCTGAAGAATTGCAGAGATTAGTTGAATCTTGGGGTCAGAAAGCCAAAAAAAAAATCAAACAGCTCCTACATCACCACATGTTGTTCTGGAGGGTTTCAAGAAAAATTCTCACTCATCCAAAAACAAACTCCATCATATTCAGTTATCAGACACGACTGGAACTTCAAACAGGACTGGCGTCTATGGTCAGATGAAACTAAAAAAATAGCTTTTTGGCAGCAAACCCACCAGATGGGTTTAGTACAAACAGGGATGAAAAGTACCCCATGCCCACAGTTAAATATACTGCTGGATCTTTAATTATGTGGGCCTGTTTTTTTGCCGGAGATCCTGGACATCTTGTTCAGATACATGGCATCATGGATTCTATCAAATACCAACAGATAAAAAATCTAAACCTGACTGTCTCTGTTAGAAATCTTATAATGGGCCGTGGTTGGATCTTCCATCAGGACAATGATCCAAAACAAACATCAATATCAACAGAAAAATCTGTCACTGAGCACAAAACCAAGCTTCTGCCCTGGCCGTCCCAGTCCTCTGACCTGAACCCTGTAGAACATGAGTGGAATGAACTGAAGAGGAGAAGCACCAAAATGGAGCTGTGAATCTGAAGGATCTGGAGTGATTCTGGATGAAGGAATGGTCTCTGATCTCTTGTCAGGTGTTCAACAAATTTGTTAGGTATTACAGGAGAAAACTAAGCTGTTATTTTGGCAAAAGGATGTTGTAACAATTGGGTGCCAATAATTGCGGCCAACATCAACTAGAGAAAAACATTTATTTCATAATGAGACCCCACCCCACACTTTCCATTGTTTTATTTCAATGAAAGTTTAGAATTTTGTGAATTTTTGGAATGAAAGATAAACAGAGATTTATGCAGATTTATTTTTAAAGCCATCTTTACTCAGATTTACCAAGGGTGCCAATACTAGTGCCTTTGTATGGAGGAATTGGAATACCATTTAAAAATGAAATTAGAAATCAATTAAATCAAGTATTAAAGTACTAAATCAAGTATTTTATACACACACACACACACACAGATAAATTCCACAATAACCAATATCTTACATATAGTGTTGAATGGCTGCTTTTCCAGCTGTAGACACAGAGGATCTGAAAGACATTTCTTTACACATTATAATACCATAACTGCCTGTCTGTTTGAAATTAAGAGGTTTTAAACACTTTGAACATAAATGAGTGCTTTGGACTGAAAAAGAGGTAGAAATAAACAAAGGACTTGTGGAGAGTGGAACTGTCAGCAACTGATGAGAAAAATAAACTAGATCATAACATTGGAGGAGTTACCCGTTCAAACGCATTCTCACACACACGAGGTGCTGTTTTTCCTCTCGGGGATTGACTCTGGTTGGTACCAGGCTGCTGATAAGGAGGTGCAGAGTGTTCTGTGTCCTGTCAACTCCTAAATCACACACTTTCAAGGATACTCACACACACACGCACATACATTTATCTCACAGTAAAAGGGAGAGTTCAAACAACACAGGCAAGATTATGCAAATGTTATTTTGATCATTAAAGAGACACCATGCAGAATGTCTGACATGTCAACTCTGTTTGGAATCTACTGCATTCTTGTGTGTCATGTTGCCTGTTCTGCCTTTTTAAGCTTTGAGTTTTAATGTACACACACATGCACACACTGACCACCTGTGTCTCTGAGAGCATTGCTCAGTCTTTCCATTTATCATTACACTATAACTATCTATATTCACTGACAGACCAGGTATCACCCTCCCAGGAAAACTGCTAAAGACTTTCCCATGAGGGAGTATGACATGCTATGATGAAGTCTTGAAGAGAAGAACATGTAAATCATTTCTGGTAGGTTAATTTTGTGAAGTAAGGAAAAATTTTCATTTTCTAGAGAAATAAAATAAAATAATATAATAATAAAATAACAATAAATAAATAAAATAAATACAAAATAAAAGATTCATATAAGTTATATAAGTTATTTAGCAGGCAGCTGTCTTGATAGTTTTTCTTTTACCAAAGTAAATGGGTAGTGCACCTGTCAAACTCGAATATGAACAAAAAATAACAATAAAATAAATAAAAAAAATAAAAAAGCAAAAATTAATTAATAAAAAAATTATTAATAAATTAAACTAAATTTAAAAATATCATATGTGGATTCATGGAACACAAAGTTATATAGCAGGCAGCTGTAAATAAATAAATAAAAGCAAAAATAAATAAATAAAATGTTAATTATTAAATTAAAATAGTACATTAAAGGAGGAAATTACCTAGATTAAAATACCTAGATTATTTGTGTGCTTGGATCACAAATGTAAATAATAATAATAATATATTATGTTGCAATAAATTATTACCTACATTCATAATTTTACTCATACTCATAATGGGTTTTAATGTTTTTGTCTCTTAACGTGACACATTATTGTATCTATATATCTATATACTATTCATATAGTTTGTTTATATGCTCATTAATTCATATGTTTTTAATGTGATTTATTTATTTATGTTTGTTTGTTATTATTTTTCATTTTTCGATAATTTTTATGTGTTTATGTACTTTTGGCTCTTTCCTTTTAGAAGTTTCGTCATTTGGTCATCTTGTCATATTTTCTGTTTTGTTCAACTTAAAAAAATAATAATTCTAATTGAACTATTCCTTTAAAAGACAAAAAAAAAAAAAAAAAACTCACCAACAAACTGCCCTCTATGTGAATTAATAAAGTATTTTAGTTAAACTGTCTTCATTGCAGGATGAATCATTTAGTAATATTCAAACATTTGAAGCTGCTTGCGTTTTGAGTCACAAAACGATTTCAGATAACTGGAACATGGAATGTGAGCGCTGGACATGTACAGTACACACTATACACTTTCCACATATCTGAAGAACGCGTGCCATAAATCTCAAGATCAATTAAATAAAGAAGCTTTAGAAATGGCATTCATCATGGGGGAGGCTTGGCCCTGCCCTGTCGGTGCTTGGCACGGCGTCTCAGCGCATCTAAAGAAGAGCGAGAGTGAATGAGCGCCACATTCTTGGAATGCTCTTACCTTTGTGGCTCTTTAATGAGGCAGGGTGAGCGCACGCTCTCCCTGTGACAAACCCTCGCGCCACTGAGCTAACGATAGATGGGAGGCGTGAAGCCAGACGTGAGAGTGCCGGCCTCCAGCCTTGCGACCCCCGAGCTGTTTAACATGCGATCCATCACTCACCATGCTGCGAAGAGTGTCAGAAGGGCACCCTCGAAAATCTGGCCCAACATAGTTCCCTAGTTATACAAATGCTTTACTCTACAAGATAGAGCTGGATGTGTGTGTGAGTGGAATTTTGAAACCATTTTCTTCTGTGAAGTCAACTTTTCCAGCCCAAACGACCTGAAATTTAACTAAACCATAAATGCTGAATGGTAAAATCACTGTCAACTAGATAAAAATGCTGGGGTTTACCTAACAATTTTTTAAATGTATTTTATGGATTTTGGGATTTTAAAGTTCAACCCAAATATTCAGATGTGTGCAGTGCATTTTATGGAGGACTGTTTCCTGGGAGAGTAGACTACAATGTCGGCTGTTCTGACTCATAGACTGTAAGTACATTTTTCATATTTAAAGGATTTGCCACTGATGATTCAAACACGAGTTTTGAGCAGTGTAGAGTAGCGCTTGTTGTTTGTAATTTCTCTGATCACAAATGCAGACATGGTTTTATGTTTACACGGCGCGATGCAACGCAACGCGTAAAAAGACAGTATAAATCATTATAATCCATAATTATGTCCCCACTGGATGCAACAAATGCCTCGTTTATAATGGGTTTTAATGTTTTTGTCTCTTAACGTGACTAACTGATGAAACACAGTTTGAAAACCAAAATATGTCTACTGTAATGTCTGAAGAATGACAGATAATATCATTGCTCCTGCTGCACCTATGGTACGGCAGCAAAGTTTAAATAGGAAAAATATCGAAACTCTTTGGTCATTTTTGAGCATGATGCTAATGGTCTAATTAGATTCAATGATCTATGCTAAGCTACAGCTAAAAGTGCTACCGCCAAAATGGTAAACATTCTTTATTATTACACGAAGTAATTAGAACAACGACAGTCTACATTAATCTACACATTCTTAGGAAATAGTGGGTTCACAGCTAATTATCAGACCTATTTCAGTAAAACAGTAATATTGTGCTTTACCTGGAAACCTAAAGCTGCACTAGGTATACATCACATTAGCACAAAAAAAAAACTAGATATTTTGAGCACTCAGTTGAAAATGTACACATAACGTATCAATCATACTTACAGGTTGTGGTTCGGAGACGCTTGTTGGTCCAAATAAAGAAGATTAGAAGCCAACGAAGATAAAAGGCAAGATTAGAGAAGCAGTCCTCAGTAAAATGACGAGCACAACAAAAGGTTCGAATTGTATTGCTGTGGTATCGTGGAACACAGCATCTTCTCGACACAGAGAGTGTTCGTATTTCGCGGGCAGGCGGGGATTATGCTAATGTGTTACCCAGTGACGTAGATCGGTAACAGGCAGAAGATGCGAAAATATAACGACTCATTAAGGCGATTCTGAGTCGACTCTTTCTTTTGAGAGACAATATCTTTATTTATCATGCACTTTTTTTGATTAACAACTTTGCAGACTGTTTACATTGAAGGATAGCTACCTTGCAAACTGCAAAAGAGATATTTTTCGAAAATCCATATGACCTGCTCTTTAAAATAGTATCGAAAATTTGAAAAATATTTGTTGCAGAATGCTGAACACGTTTACAATTTATTATTGTTTCAGTTTATATAGAGGTCTATGTTGTGGATGAATATTTTGGAGCCCCACCTGCCCATATAGACGAGCCGCGCCTGTATATAATAATAATAATAATTATTATTATTATTATGTTAGTAAGACCATTACATATTTAGAAACACAGAAAAGTTGATTTAATGAAACACAGGATATTGATTTAATGATACATCAAGACTTAAAACAGTGACATGTATGATTTCAGACATAACTAAAGTAGACAATATTATTCATGGGTCTTCATGGATCTAGCCCATGAACAAAAATATATTATATTAATAACTCTTATATTATTATATCACATTTATACAATTAATATATTATTATTAAAATTATATTATTAATATACAATTTGTAAAAAAATATATTATGTCATATTATTATTTTACTATAATAATAATAATAATAATAATAATAATGGTATTATTTATTTTATCATAAGTATTATAAACGTAATTATATTATAAACATTATTATTATTATTATTATTAAAAGGGTAATAATATATCGGGCACACCATTAAATATTACGAAACAGAAAAGCTCAGGATGTTGATTTTAAGATCAGGAATTAATACAGTGACATGCATGATGTAAGACATACACAGTAGTATTGATGGGCTAGTCCTGTGTCTGCCCAGCCCTCTCTGTTGGGTCCCCCTGCGTGAGCTGCTGCATTTCAGACCTGCCCTGAGATCCGCCGCACAGCACGCCACTCCAGACGACTCCGCGCATTCAATACATCACAATCCGCGCAGCCAAGGAAACCCAGCAAAACTCTGCCCCCCAAATCCCCGGACCCTCAGGGTGGGGTAGAGACTCAGAGAAGAAGCAGCTCAAACAAAAGCACTCCTCTTGGCTTTAAGATTAAAAAAATACCAGCTGCAAAAAAAAAGTTCAGATACAAACTCAAGACGATAAGCGGAACCGATCGGCGTCTCCACATTTTCATGCAAAACTTTTCCTGAAGCCACTGAACGAGCAGCGAGCATCAAACTGACGGACTGAAAATGGCAATCTCATGGACACTCGTTGTATTAGGTGAGTTTTCGTTCATATGCGTTAGCATGCTACTTAGATGTTAATTAAACGTAAACATTTCTCATAATTAATCATTAGTGGTGTCAATCTAACGCGATATATAGCTAACTTTGCTCAGGTTGATAATTCAAACACCTCATTTGAATATAAACTGTTTTTGATTTCAGAACTTGTTTAAATATGTAAATTCTTTCAGCGTTCTCACATAATTCCCAACGATAACCATTTAAACCGTTAGGTGTGATGTGAACTAGGCTACTTATTCAGTCAGTTTCTCTAGCAGGAATAGCCTTCAGGTCCAATTTAACATTTAATTCACACTTAGAAGTGGCGATTGTTTAAATTTATTAATGGGTCAAAAAATAAGCAATATTGTATCAGAAATTGAGCTGTGTAAGGCAGTAGCGGCTCCTGACCGTAAATTTAGGTGGGGCAGATTCTGGGTCGTAGCACTAATATAAGAAAAACATTTGGTAAACTTTATATTCTTATCTCTGAACACATGCGGACAAAATTTTGGCAGAGATGTCCTTGCGTTATCCTGTGGGTGGAGCACTAATGTTGATTGACAGGCTCGGAGAACACGCATAAAATGCTGTATTATAATTGCCTTAATATAGCATTTATCACCTCCAAATGTTGATTTAGAATGTTACAAGTTGTGGAGCAATTCGGGTGAGGAAAGACGATCATATGTCTATTCTCAGAATAATAATAAAACAAACACAATATAACCATATAAAGGCTATTCATGTGAGCACATTTAAACTAAAGGATTTATACTTTGTTAATTTGATCCACTACTCCACACAGAAAAATAACAGACACGCCAACTAGTTACTGACCTGTTGCAGACACATAGCTGAAGCGGATTGATATCGTCTTGGTGGAGCGAGGTTCACGTAAGGTAACGTGAAAATGAGCGGGGCAGTCTCAAAACTGCCCCAATGGCTCTCAATTAAAGCGCGCTGCAGTTCCCCTTTTCACCACAGATGTACGTTGCAAAATTGTGGGGCGCTGTTGAGCTCGGGAGGTCTCAGGCACCGTCTGCCCCGCTTAGTATCATGTATACATGCCTGCTAAAGCCATGCGGGGCATTTTAATATATACTGCTTACTTTACGACTTTAAATAGTATCGAAAATCTGAAAAATATTTGTTGCAGAATGCTGAACACATTTAAAATGTATTATTGTTTCAGTTTATATAGAGGTCTATGTAGTGGATGCATATTTTGGTGGGGCTCTGCGAGCCGTGCCTGGTGTAAGGGGAAAGAAACACTTCCCAGCTAACAAGGAACGTTTTCAGAACTTTGGGGATAATGTTCTGGCAAAGTTCTCTCAAAGCTATGAACAAACATTCTTCCAGTAATGTTAATATATAACATGCGTTATTGTCCATGGAACGTTTTATTTCAGAAACTTTTTAGTTGGACATCTATCATTATTATTATTATTTTAATGTTACTACTTGTTTCAGAACATTCAGAGAGCATTTAAAAGTAACATTGCCATAATGTTTTATTTTATTATTATTATTTTGTTTTTATATTACCGCATGTTGTGTATGCGTAAAAAATCCTGCAAAGAGATCTGTTAAGTGCAGCATCTGTGCCACTCAACATTTCTGTCAGCTGCTTTGCTGAAACTACAAACAGTGACACAAAGCGTCTCAGACTCAAGAGGGATGTGAGGGAGGACTGTTTTTCTTTAATTATCAGTGCGGTGCACCTGCCTGTCCAGACATCAGCCTGACAGTCATTAGAAAAGTGCTCGTGTTTTGTTTAGCCAACCTTGTAAAAAGCACCATAAGCACTTTTGACTCTGCGCTGTCTCAGTCAGCCTTTTCTAAAAGGTCTGGTTAATTGTTTGAAATTGCTTTCTTGTAGTGCAAAAAATGAGGATGTTGTAATCTCAGCTTTTCTGAACTTATATTGATAAAATTTAGGCCTGTCTTCATGTTGTTTACCTCAGAGCATTTATAAAGGCTTCCTGTGTTGATAAACCTGAGTTTTGAGGGCTTCCTTGTGTTGCATGAGGTTTCCTCCATCCTCTACTGTCAAGAAAGCCTCAACATTTAAGTATTTAAGTATTCTTTGGCAGTGCCGCTGCAATGGAGCAGCTCTAATGCTATTAAATTAAAGATGATGTACCACAGAGCAAAAAAATGAACAGGGAAAGTAACAAAAACTTGTAGAATACATTTTAATGGGCATAATTAAGTGTGAAAATAACCGAAGGATATACAGTCAAACCAAAAATTATTCAGAGACCAGATAAAGTGGTATCGGTGCATCCCTAGTATTCTGTCAACATCCCTGTTCCCAGGGAAGGTGTGGCACTTATTTCCTCTTTCCTCTGCTCCGTTCCTCTTGCTCTCTTCAAGCTCATTTCAAATAGCCAGTTTAGTTTGCATTACAGCTATGAACTAAAATCTGGTGATCAAAATAATTCCTAAATCACGGTACGAGTAATTTTATACCACCACAATAATAATAATGAAAAAGAAATAGTTGAATAAAATTGGAATAGATGGTGTATTTAATGACAAATACTTTTAAAATATATTTTTTTAAATCTGGAAACAAACCTCACAAACCTCAAGCTCAAAAGTTTGTGATCAGTTATATTTCTTAATGGTTTTTTTTTAAGAAGTCTCTCATGCTTACTAAGGCTGCATTTATTCGATCAACAATACTAAGAGAGAAAAAAAACAATAATATTGTCAAATATTATTACAATTTAAAACAACTGATTTTTATTTTAATGTATTTTGCAATTAATTGTATTCCTGTGATAACAAAGCTGAATTTTCAGCATCATTACTCCAGTTTTCAGTGTCACATGATCCTTCAGAAATCATTCTAATATGCTGATTTGATGCTCAATTATTAATAATGGTTCTTAAATATTATCAGTGCTAAAAACAGGTTTTGCCACTTAATATTTTTTGTGTAAAACAACCTTTTTTCAGCATACTTTGATGAATAGAAAACTCAAAACAACAGATTTTTTTGAGTATATTTTTATCAGCTAAAACTTTATTTTGACCCAACTAAGCATCATGGCCTCAAACTATTAGGAACTATTCATGGCCTAAAAGCCACAAAACTCCAATTCTGATTTCTTTTAGTCTTAATGTGGCACCTAGAAGTAAAGTAATTCCCTGCTTAACGTGAGAGCGTCTAATATTTATAAGGGAGATGTGTAAGGGAAAAAGCGCGTATCTTGAGATTGCAAAGATGGCCCCACCGTCATTCTCCCCTCCTTTTCTCATCTGCTTATTATGTATAACATCTGCAACTGGCACTGCCACGATCTTCAACTCCCTTCTCTAATCCAACCTCTAACCCGGCCTCCCCTCTCTACCCATGAATCCTTCACTTTATCACAGATACTTTGCACCATTAGCAGCTAGTCTTTCTTAAGCCAAAAAAAAAAACCAAAAATGAACACATTCTCCAGCAGATGAGCTCAAATGCAGCTCATAAATACAGTGTTTGCAATTATTCAAAAACTCTTTATCCTTAAATGAGAAAAAAAAAAAAATGTGGCACTTCAGCTTCGATAATTCACACTCTTGAGTATTTAGTCCTCAAAAAACTTGATACAGTTCTATTGGTACACTATAATGACATCTAATAATGTGTGTCATGAGGAATGCGTTCGAGTCAGGCACATAAATGCCCGCTGACCTTGTTCGGCCTCTGTCCAGTTCTCTCAGACTCCTTCTTCCTTTCTTCTGTCTGTCTTTCATTCATTGTGTGCATTTTTATATTCACAGTCTCTCTCCTCACCTCAATAGAAGGGGTTAGTTGTGACTTAGCTCCGTAAAGGAGCCCCCCAATCCCCATCTTCCCTGCCCCCCTCCCGTTGGGCTGATGGGCCTGTTCAGTTACCCCTGAATAGGACACTATCATGGGGAGAGCTAGGGGCCCAGAGAGGTCCTGCACACAGCTGGGGAGGGGGTGGTAGACTGAGGGTGTGCACGTCCTATTCAAAGAAATTAGTACAATACAATGTAATACAACTTTATTAATGCCCAAACTGCAATTAAGGAACGATTTACACCTTTATTAATGCCCTTAAAACATAACACTCCTGGCAACAAAACTGCCCCTTCAAACGAAAGATTTTACTTTTAGACAAAGCTGGATAAACTGAGTCAGTACAAACTTATTAGAGTTAACATTGGCATTTTCACAAACTTTTCACTACCAGTCAGAAGTATGGAATAATTATGTATTTGAAAGAAGTCTTTTATTTTCACCAAGGCTGCATTTATTTGATCAAAAATACAACAAAAAGAGTATTATTGTGAAATATGATTAGTTTACAAAATAACAGCTTTCCGTTTATTAGAATTGTAACAATAAATTGTTACATTGTAATGATATTTAATTTCCTGTCATGGCAAAGCTGCAGTTTCAGCAGCCAAAAAAGTATCACGGTTTCCACAAAAATATTAAGCAGTAAAAACTGTTATTAATAACAGAGCACCAAATCAGCATTTTACAATGATTTCTGAAGGATCATGTGAACCTGAAGACTGGTGTAATGATGCTGAAAATTCAGCTTTCCAATCACAGGAATAAATTACATTTTAAAATATATTAAAATAGAAAACTGTTATTTTAAACTGTTATAATCTTTCACAATATTACAGTTGTCAGCCTTGGTGAGCATAATAGGTTTCTTTTAAAAACATCTCAATTATCCCAAACAAGACTTTCAACCAACGTTCTGGCAGCAATCCTGAGACACAATTCATGAGAAAAAGACAGTATTTTAGGCTACAAATACAGGATCACCTACATTTGATCTGATACCAGTCTTTAAGACGAGTGAGTTGAGCTCTTGCTATGTGGGATTACTGAAACAGTGCCTCCAGAATCTCAGTGAGAGTGTGGGAGTTTGTAGGACAGATATAAGAGCGTATCATATGCCTCTGTGAGGGGTTACTCACGAGTACGATGTATCTACGCAGGTGAAATGTCTGGGTTTTCTCCACACTGTTTCTACATTGATAGTGTTACGACCAGCAGCCCTGTCAGTGGGTAATAAACAGACCGCAGCTGACAGTAGGGTCAACGAGGGTCAATCCCAACGATGGAACTAATGGAAACCACGGGGTGATGATGAAGGACGATAAGAGTCAAAACACCAATCTTACACTTTCCATTACTCAAAAAAAAAAAAGGAGGACCAAAGCAGTGCAACGAAAAGTTGTTTTAAAAACTTCGTTTTAACAGTTAGGTCTGGAGCTGTGATAGGCAGTCATGCTGATTGGCAGTTGCCATATTTTTAGAGAAGCAAGGCTATGTGATAAAATAGTGATTAGACAGAGGGCTAAATGAAAGACAGCACTGGTTCACCAACCAAAATAAACAGCCTCTCATCAATACCCCCCATCCTGACAGCAACAATGCCGTTTCAATACAACCACTACTGATTGTTCTGACATCCCACTGGGTCAAGATTTACAAGATCTTCATACTGGGTGGCCAGTTCTGGTAAAAAGCATCAGGAACAGTTGAAATTAATTGTGTAAATGAAGGAGTTTAAGTCACTTATTACATAAAGTCTTGGACCGACTGATATAATCAGTAACCATGGTGTCTAGAATCAGCCAATGAGATATATATACACACTGCCATTCAAAACAATTTCTAATATTGGTTTCCTATTTTAACATACTTCGAAATATAATTTATTTCTGTGATGCAGCGCTGAATTTTCATCAGCCATTACTCCAGTCTTCAGTGTCACATGATCCTTCAGAAATCATTCTACGGACACGCAAACGTTTGCTGGTTACGGTGGTTATTAACACGACAACCATCTGAGTCAGTGGCGCCTGCAGGTGTACGGCTGCTGATTTATTATCAGTGTTGAGCACTCAGACTGACCTGAGATTTGCCCTGCAAACATTTCAGCAGTTATTATAGGCCTGTGTGTCCCATATTTCTGTCAACTGAACCAGCCATTCCATTAATTATGAATTTATCAGTCTTTTGCATGCCAAAGTCAATTTCTGCATATAAATATTACGCCAGATAGAAGCAGAAAATCGTGCTATACGCACTTTCATGAGATCGGGTTAGCCTACAACAATTAATTTGTTGGCTATTTTACAAATGGGAATACAACGAATTCATGACAATGTTTTACATTCAAGCTACCTGTAAAATTTATAGTGAAAAGTACTTTAAAAGCGTCTGGAATGCAATAAGCTGTTTGTAAAGAATTTGCTGCATGAATAATAAAAAAATAGGCTAATAAATAAATCACATGTCAAACAAAATTGCGTTGCAGCAAATCCTTTAAAGTTTAAGGTATTCAGAATAGAGCAACATAAAAATCAGAAAATATAAGCAGCTATACAGTTATAGGACAAAGTTTTGCATATATGCCATTATAATTTAATTGTACAGAATTATAAAATAAAACACAAATTATAATTGGGCCTGTTTTAGGCTTTTCCTTATTTTTATATTTTAGACATCCATATGGTGATGAAAAAAAATGACTCGCCATCGCTTCATTGGACGTGCCTTTAGAGAGAAATGCATGGATTACATAATGAAAGAGTTTCTATTTTCTAATTTGAATTATTTCGTTTTAAAGTAGTAATTTAAAGCTTTCTATATATTTTTTATCATGTCTGTGAGGCAATTCGCTGAGTTTAGGTTCATCATTGTGAAGCGCTCCTTTTCAAGACCGAGACGGCAGAAAGCGTTTGTTTTCTTTATTTTATAAAAGCACAACGTTTTGTTGATATTGTGAGTGCATACAAATAAAAGTAGACCTGTTACAATTTAGAATGATGTATTACTCTTACCTTTATGAGCAAAAATGACGTATTTTAAGTTGTTTCCACTGTTAGAAAAAAATGCAAGTGATCGCGCTGGCGCCTCCATGTGCTGCCGAGCGCGCTTTAGCTTCAACTCTCTGCACAAAAGATTGGATAGGAGTCTAACAGCACACATTTGTCTAGTTTAAACATTTAAACTAACATTGTGATATGCTTGAACTGTTTTATATCTATAGATTTTATTTTAGGCAAGTCGTGATGATTTGAGAAGGCTAAATTGATCAAACATATAGGCTATGATCCATTCATTGTCTGCCGCTTTTAAGTTACTTTAAAAAAAAAACGTACATTTAACAAACAAAAAAAATGCTCCAAACATTTTTCTAAATTAACTTTATAAAAAAAAAACGAAACAAAATATAATCACTTTTCCATTACATACAAAACTGAACTATTTTAATAGCTGAAACAGTAGTATAAGCTTTTTTGGGAAAAGGGGAAAAAAGATTGGCTAGGGCCTATATTTGAGGCCCGTGCAGGGCTCTATATATATATATATATATGGTTTGTCTTTGTCTGTACAAGATATATTTGCAAAATAATAGTAAAGTAACTGTAATTCTTACAATGTGTCAGTAGCTATAGAAATCTGTCAATTACCAAATATATAATTATGAATTTAAGAGCTGCAAGTTAAGGAAAGGCTATTGTTTTAAGCCTCAAGAGACTATGAAGCAGATTTGGACACCATTGTTTTGGCATCTGTGGTTCCACCCATTAGAGTAGGTGTGTTACTTCCTAAGTTATTGTATGGAGTGTCCTGTCCAGCTCACAAAAAAATAACAGAGATAAACTCCCACTACGATGTGACTTCAAGACATAATAACAATAAGAGGTGCATAAATAATAATAATAATGTTTAGCAAAATAAAAACCAACAACATTGGTTCATTGTTATTCGATAACCACCTGAGACCTCAAGAAAAAGGGAAATTGCTCAACATTTATCAGAATCAGAATCAGCTTTATTGCCAGGTATGTTCCACATACAAGGAATTTGTTTTAGTGACAGAAGCTCCACAGTGCAACAGAATGACAGTGACAAGACAGGACACAGATAATAAAAAGAATATACAAATATACAAAATAGACAATGTACAAAATAGCAAAAACGCAATATATAATATAGACAATTATGTATGTACAGGTATGATATTTGCTAATTTGAAATGTAAATAAGTATATGTTGAATAAATAAATGTGTAATAGTGTTGTGTGTTCCACGTTTATTGTCAAGTGTTCATGAGATGGATTGCCTGAGGGAAGAAGCTGTTCCTGTGTCTGGCTGTTCTGGTGCTCGGTAATGGCAACAGTTCAAAGAGGGAGTGGGCTTGATGTGAGGGGTCCAGAGAGATTTTGCTAACCCTTTTGCTCACTCTGGATGAGTACAGTCCTTGGAGAGAAGGGAGGGTTGTACCAGTGATTCGCTCAGCAGTCCGGACTA
>NW_015548264.1:2030359-2050758 GCF_001515605.1 Sinocyclocheilus anshuiensis
CATTTAATCAAAATATAAATATTTTCTAACAATATAAGTCTTTATCACTTTTTATCCATTGAACACATCCTTGCTGAATAAAAGCTTATAAAATCTTGCTGCTTTTGAACAGTAGTGTATATTGTAAGACAAAATGTCTATTTTGAATAAACACTGTTCTTTTTAACTCTTTATTTATCAAAGAATCCTGAAAACAGTATCACAGGTCCCAAAAAATATTAAGCAGCACAACCGTTTCCAACATTGAATATAAATATTAGAATGATTTCTGAAGGATCATGTGACACTGAAGACTGCAGTAATGATGCTGAAAATTCACCTTTGCCATACGAGGAATTTGTTTTAGTAAGAGAATCTCCACAGTGCAAAAGAATGACAGTGACAATACAGGACACAGATAATAAAAAGAATAATATACAAATATACAAAATAGACAATGTACAAAATAGCAAAAACGCAATATATAATATAGACAATTATGTATGTACAGGTATGATATTTGCTAATTTGAAATGTAAATAAGTATATGTTGAATAAATAAATGTGTAATAGTGTTGTGTGTTCCACGTTTATTGTCAAGTGTTCATGAGATGGATTGCCTGAGGGAAGAAGCTGTTCCTGTGTCTGGCTGTTCTGGTGCTCGGTAATGGCAACAGTTCAAAGAGGGAGTGGGCTTGATGTGAGGGGTCCAGAGAGATTTTGCTAACCCTTTTGCTCACTCTGGATGAGTACAGTCCTTGGAGAGAAGGGAGGGTTGTACCAGTGATTCGCTCAGCAGTCTTGGAGGGAGAGCATGGAGGGTTCCTCCTGAAGTCCACTATCATCTCCACTGTTTTGAGCATGTTCAGCTCCAGGTTGTTAAGACTGCACCAGACAGACAGATCTTTAACCTCCTGTCTGTAGGCAGACTTGTCTCTGTCCTGGATGAGGCCGATGACTGTAGTGTCATCTGCAAACTTCAGGAGCTTGACAGAGGGGTCTTTAGATGTGCAGTCATTGGTGTAGAGAGAGAAGAGCAGTGGGGAGAGGACGCAACCCTGGGGGGGGCCAGTGCTGATCGTACAGGCGCTGGATGAGAATTTTCCTAGCTTTACTAGCTGCTGCCTGTCTGTCAGGAAGCTGGTGATCCACTGACAGACGGAGGTGGGCACGGATAGCTGAGTTAGTTTGGACAGGAGGAGGTTTGGAATGATAGTGTTGAAAGCCGAGCTGAAATCCACAAACAGGATCCTCACATAAGACCCTGGTCTATCTAGATGTTGCAGGATGTTGTGCAGTCCCATGTTGACTGTATCATCCACAGACCTGTTTGCTCTGTAGGCAAACTGCGAGGTGGTTAAGTGATGTCCTTCAGATAAGCCAAAACCAGTCTTTCAAATGATTTCATGGCCACAGACGTTACAGCCACAGGTCTGTAGTCATTAAGTACAGTAATTTTGGGTTTCTTTGGGACGGGGATGATGGTGGAGTGCTTGAAGCATGAGGGGACTTCGCACAGCTCCAGTGATCTGTTGAAGATCTGTGTGAAGATGGGGGCTAGCTGGTCAGCGCAGGTTTTCAGACAGGTTGGTGTCACACCGTCTGGGCCTAGTGCCTTTCTTCTCTTGCTCTTTCTGAAGACCTGATGCACATCATCTTCACTGATCTGAAGTGCAGGAAGCGCGCTGTCCGGAATGGCATCATTCAGCCAGGTTTTCCTGAAACACAGAGCAGCAGAGTTTGAAAAATCCTTGTTTGTCCGGGAGAGCAGAAGAAGTTTGTTCCTTTTGTAGGGTAGAAAGCAGAGATTCACCAGATGGATGCTCGGCAGCACCGTTCGAAATCCGCGCTGTCTGAGCTTCACGAGTACGCCGGCTGCCTTTTTTTTAAAGTATACAATAAATACTGCTGAGAAAAATTTGCTGTGATAATACAGGAATTAGAACCTTTCAGAGTGAAAAGCATAATTTAAAAGGCTTGGCTACATGATATTCACATACGAGAGGGAATACATGTAAAGACTGACTCTGTATAAATAAATTAAGCTAAGCTCTTGCTTCTTGTTTATAGTGTCTATTACCAGATAAACATTCAGTAAAAATACTCCTGAAAAGTAGCTAAATTTTTGACTGAACATACAAGAAACTGTTTCGTTCCAATTACTGTTGCAGTAGCAATCAGCAAAGAAGCTACTTGTTAGCATGTATAAAAGCAGTTAACACTGCCTCTTTTTGACTCCAACATTTAAAAACAGTGTACAACACTGCTATTATGTACCTATAATGCAGCATTATAGCAATTGCACAGAACCGATTAGAAATCTTGAGTTTGCAGGCCAGTATTATCCTTATACTCTTTCTTAACTAGCAGTTTTCTTTGTTTCCCATAGGTGTCCTCCTGTATAGCATGTCATCCGCATCACTTGATCCTTCTGACCCAGGCGCGCAACCCGATCCGTCTGACCCAGGCGCGCAACCCGATCCGTCTGACCCAGCCGGGCAACCCGGTCCAGCTGGCCCAGCAGCACGACTCGACCCTTCCAAACAGACTATAACTGGCAAAGAAGCCAACACTGGGTCACCAAGTAAGTTTTCCTTCACATTGGTACAGTCTTTATAAAAAAAATATTAGATTACAACATAAATAGACAACTGCACAGATAGAACTGCACAACTTCAGCATAAAATTCTGTCATCATTTATTCAACCTCATGTTGTTCCAAACTCCTATGACTTTCTTTCCTCATTGAGCCACAAGTATTTCATACTTTACATCCGATAAAAGCAGCAGTAACCAGGAGGCATTCATGCTCCTAAAAACACAAGAAAGCAAACAGAGGTACCTTAGAGTCTGCATGAAAATTCATCCTATCTGTTTTATAAATGCATCTTATTGATCTTACTGTAAATGATTGAACTATACAAGCATTTCTATTTTCTTGTTTTTCTTTTTCTTTTTTTTTGACCTAAATGTACATCTTTTGACCATTTAATGACCGTGTAGTTGTAATCAGTCATTTAGTCAGTATAAACCCCCACAATTTACTGCAGTCTTGCATTCAGATCTTGAGTTCAATGCTCATCTCACATTCCAATTAACTTAATTTCAACCAACATTAAATTTCAAGTCACACAAATACTATTTACACGTTGACCTCTTTAATGCTAATTTATGTTTTTAGCTTGACAGCCTTTTATTGTATGGAAAAGAACATTGTGAACAGCCTTAAGAATATATTCTTTTGTGTTTCACAGATGAAATAAAAACAAGTTCAGAATGACATGAGGGCCAGTAAAGGAAGACAGAATCTAATATTAGTTTGAAGTACTAAAAAGCTTTAACTTTTCTTGTCTAAAAATTTTCAGCTAAATTGCTCACCACAGCATCACCAGATTCTACAACTACTATTTCTAAGAGTCTTCAGACTCTGGAAGCACAAACAACCATTGCTCCGATCACAACAGCCCTGCTTCTGGAACCGCGTACACATAACGACAATACTGGGACTGTCAACATTCAACCCATATTCAATCATGTAAAATATTTACATTCATGTCTTTTTCTTATATATTGTTGATATATACTTATATAGTTCCTGTTGATCATGTTGATTTTCTCTTCTGCAGGATCCCTTTGATCTAAGCAGCAGCAGTAAGGTGTGTACATGAATGACAAAAACATCTATCAATAAAATGTCTATTTTTTGTCCTACAAAGATATCAGTCATTGATCCCCAAAGGTCTCCTTACATCTATTTTTCACTGAGATGACAAGAAATCCTGTATCACCCTTTTTAAAAAAGTGTGTTAAAGACTTATCACAAAGGAAGCCTGTTTCCGCCAAAAAAACAAAAACAAATAAAGAAGGTAATTGTGAATATCCTCACAATTCAGACTTTTTTCCTGACAATCCTGAGTTTATATCTTGCAATTCTGACTTTTTTTTTCTCAAAGTGCAAGACAAAGTCATAATTGAGAGATCTAAACTTCCAATTCTGACAAGAATTGCAAGGTCATCTAGCAATTCTAAGAAGAAACGTAGAAATTGTGAGATGAAAAGTTACAATTACCTTTTTTATTCCGTGTAAAAAAATTATTATGAGTGAATTCAGAATTCACAGAAGAAAAAAAAACAGAACTTCAAGGTGTAAACTCAGAATTTAGAAAAAAAGTAAATTCTCAGTGTACACTTTTTATCTCACAATTCAGAACAATCTATTAAATGGAGCCAGAAAACATTTATTGGCCAACAACAGTAAGCAAAGTGACCGACTTCACAAAACTTTCTCCTTAAAAATTATCAAAACATGCAACCAAACATGAAGTGCTAGCATTTTAATATTTTGTTTCGCACAGGGGAATGTCATCCGTGAAGCCTGTAAGACGCTGGGTCAGAAGATGAAAGGAAATTGCACCGTGATGGTGGAAATTAATGACAAGCAATTAACTGCAACAATAACAATAGATGGTGAGGGAACTGTTACGGCTTCCAAACAGATGAAAGCCTCATACAGAGGAACCACTGAAATCAGTGCTTGCCATATTGTGTTTGGTTATCTTTAATAACAATAAAATACTGAATAAAATGTATAGTAATTCAATTGCTTTTCCATTTACAGCCGACCAAAAGATACCGCCAGAAAACTACAAACCTCTAGAACCTGTCAGTGGAGTTACAGACAATAATGCTTTACAGAAAGAGGATCTAAACAAGGACACGATACCAGACACGTTGATCGCCATCTTGGCTTCTTGTGGTGCTTTGGTGCTCATTCTGTGCTGCTTTGCTGCGTACTGCACTTATCATCGCAGATCCTACAGGAAGAACCAGGTAATGCTCAATTTCCAAACACAAAGATGAATCAGACTCACATTGCTTGATTCGGGTATTATTTTCAATAAATTTATCTACGAATGATGAATGTTCGGAATGACTCAAGTCAAAGTTGAAAGTTACGTTCTGAATTCCAAAGCGTTACTCGGTTTAACATCCCTATATGTACTCTCCCCTTGGCAGCAACACCTGACAGAAGAGCTGCAGACAGTGGAGAATGGTTATCATGACAATCCCACACTGGAGGTGATGGAGGTACAGCCGGAGATGCAAGAGAAAAAACTGACAATGAACGGGGAGTTCAACGACAGCTGGATCGTCCCCATAGACAACCTGCTGAAAGAGGACATACCTGCTGAAGAAGACACACACTTGTAAAGGCATCAGATGAACCGTCTGGAGAAGGAAACCTGCTGCTCTCATAACGGTAGATTGTGACCGGCCAGAATGTAGATTAAGCAGAGATTGACATAAAGACTATCAAACGACAATGTTTTCATTTGGTGCCCGGGTGTATATGCTGTAATTAAGTAGTTGAATGTCAAGTATGTGCTAGAAATAGCCGAAAAGTTTTTAGGTTTCGTGTCACTGTGCATGGGAAAGGGAAAATCTGTAAATGGAATGACAATGCATTGTGCCTTAACTTTTCTTCAGCAGGATTAGTTCATGCTTTAAAACAAATAGTTTTCTAATAAACAATTTGATGAACACAAAATATCTAGCAAATAATAGGTAATATACCCATTTATGATTTCAAACAGATTTGGTCCAATCATTTTCAGTATTGAATGAAAAAATAATTTAGGTTTTGCTCGCCATCTTGGAACGTTTTTCCCACTGCAATGCATGTTGGGACTGCATTCTCTAAATGTGAAGCTGGCCAAAATAAGGCCTCGATTTCACTGCCTTTGCATTAGGAGTGTGCCTTATGATGCTGTCAAGCAATGCTAATTATTTTATCTAAAAACAAAAATAAAAAAAAAGATATATTCAGGATTCAAGGTTCACAGATTCTGACCAGTGGATTTATGTGATATTTTCCATTGATTTGATTTTTAAAAATGATGTTATGGAAAGAACACTCACAAAATTGTTTCTACCTGATAGAACAGAGCATACATTGTATTACTACTATAGAAATTTCCATCACTTTTCCCATGACTTTTTGAGGCCTAGAAATCACATTTATCCAGTGGAAACCTTGTATTATTTTTTGAGCAGAATGTAATTGTTGTGCTTGTATATACTTCTTATTTTTATGCTTCTTTCATAATTTGTTCATTTTCTGATTAGGGAAGATTAACACTCATAGGCACCAAATTACACTTGGACCAATGGATAATTCGTCCTGGTAAATTAGACTATGGGTCAAAAGTATGTGACTCCATGATTGGCAGATAACTTTTTCATTATCTTCCATCTGCTCCACTCACGTCTCTGTGTTGGTAATCATGCCAGTATGAAGGTTTTTGGTCTTGTCAATCTGAAACATTTGACACTAAATCCAACACAAATCACTTACATTCTTTAAGTTTAGTTACCGGTAAAAAAAATCATAATGTGTCATTGATCACCTTTTTCTTTGGGGATATTTTATTTAATTGTTTTAATGTCGATTTCACCAAAACAAAAAATGTTTTTTTGTATTTTATGTAAAAATTGTATTTGCATGCACTACACACATTTTCAATATAAGGGATTCACTGCTGTCTCAGTTTAGCTGTTGTACTTCCACCAAAGTATTAAGGTTGAATTTATAGTTGTATTCTGTTTTTGAAGTCAGTTTGCTGCTGTGTGCGAACGACAGGGGTCTGATACACTGGAAGCTTCATCTCTGTCAGATTGGATGGGGATGGCCATGATTTCTAATATAAAAATAAAAATAAGAAGTTTTTAAAGTGCGTTTTCTTAGATAGTTGACATGTCGAGGCACGTAATCTTAAATGATAACAATGCATTTACTACTGTTCAAAGGTTTGGGGTCTGTAAGATTTTTGAATGGTTTTGAAAGAAGTTTCTTATGTTCACAAAAGTTCATTTATTATAAAAATACAACAAAAATAACTACAAATATTTACAATAATTACAGTGAATTACAATTTAAAACAACTTTGTATTTTAATATATTTTTTAATTGAATTTATTCCTCCAGTCTCATATGATCCTTCAGGAATCATTCGCTGCTCAAGTAATATTTCTTATTATCAGCATTGAAAATGGTTGTGCTGCTTAATTGTTCCGTGGAAACCACAACACTTTTTTTCAGGATTCTTAGACGAATATAACTTTGTTCATTTGTTCAAATAACGTTTTATAGGTCTACGTTAACGGAAGACCAAGACAATATTTAAGAAAACTTGAACAAAATACAATCTTTATTCTTTATGTACATTACATACAATGCAGTTCTTTAATAGGTTCTACACATTCATGAGAGCCACAGTGTAGTGCTGACATCTCAACGTACCCTCGCGGGCTCGACGAGATGAGGATTTCCAGGAGAGAAGAAAAGAAAAAGTCACTTCATCTGACACTGCAGAAATGTACACAGAAAGCAAGAAAACGTATTTGGCATTAAGTGCGACAAAAAGTCTCCGGTTGTAAGTGTCGATCCTCTCGTGTATATTCAATTTCATTGTTTTCATACTACTTTTTTTTTTTTCAGGAACTTTCTTCCTGGCACAAAGACAATGCTAAATCTACGAAAGGCAAAAGTAAGCCCTGGTTTCCAAATCATATACACCCAAATTGCTTTCACGCCAGGAAAGAAATAAAGAGCACTGAATCTTTGAAATCACAAATGGGCCAATCACAAACTTCCACACTCCAGTGCGCCGTGAGTGTATCTCCACAGAGCCAAATTACAGCTAACACTGAGTTCATGGAATTGAGATATGAGATACACTTGGGAGGACACAATCAGCAGGGTGAAGCGTAATGCACTGTCCTATGGTTCTTTGAGCCTTTGGTTTCTGCGTGGGTGAAGCCAAAACTACAGCAAATTTAAGAGCGATCCAATTACCGGAAAAATGTTTTTGCAGGGCAAACACTTCCTACTCATGCACAGGGAGACGAATAACAAAAACAACTGCTGTTAAACTAACACTACACAAATGGAGACCAAGTAATCCAGATAGACTATATGGAAGACTATCATCTAACACTTTCATCTGTCCAGAATTGTAAACAATCCGGAAGCTCATACGGAATGAAGGGTACATATAGACGTCTCTATGACATCATAGCGATAGACATAACATAAGACATGACATTCAGGGCTCAAGTTCACCAAGAAATAATAATAATAATAAATAGTGAGGGGTCTCTTCTGTCTTCGGTGGTCCCAATAAGTGTCCTTTGAGTTGGTACCAGTAAGCTGAACAGTCTATGTAACACAGGACTATATTGAGTTCAGACGAAAGCAGCCACAACCTGAAGTAAACAGCAATCTATACTTCAAAAAATCAAATCATCCACATCTTCGGTTTGTCTAATTGCAGCAAAGTGTTCGCTAATCCATTCGCTAATGGATACAAGTGTAATGACCTTTTATAAAGTACAAAGTGTTGCCATGAAGCATCATAATATTTGCGTTCCTACACACACAGTGGAAAACAGTTCTGTGTTCAGTTCTGTGTGCATGACACCTCAAACATGTCACTATATTCCTTTTAAGATCTGTGGATGAGAACTTAGTTATGGAATCGGGCGTTTCATCACTATTAAAGAGTCAAAGAAAGCACTAATGTCATGGCAGCATCAAATAGCAGCAGCGGGTTTAGATGGAAGCCAGTATTCAAATCCAGTATTGAGAGTGAACAGAATTGAGAGTGAGAGAACTGACTCTAGAGGGCGCTCTGATCTTTGCCTTCGGCCTCCACTGGCTCAGCGCACATTTATTTGTCCATAAAAATTTGATTTAAAATAACAAGGCAAAAAGGAAACCATGATGATCATAGTTCATAAATCAAATCCACCCCTTTATGATGTAAACTGTTCGGATTTATAACTCACCTACATTTCAACCTGTATGAAAGAAAATTTGAATGATAAACTCAAACAGACCAGAAAAACTAAGCTTAAGTTTGTTTAAAAAAAGAAAGAATAGGCAAATTAACTCGGTGCGCAATTTGGCTGATATGCAAATTTAAACCTAAACCTTTTTAAAATAAAAAAGCACAACCCTGGCACTCCAGAGTAGAAAATTATATTTCTGCATTTTAAGTAAATCTCGGTGACGTTTAAGTGGCATTACTTCTGTAGGAGGAAACACAGTAGGTGGGCACGGCACACCTCGGGTGGAAAATGTAGAAAAATAACTTCTGTTTTGGGTGGGAGGAGTCTGAGAAGTCTACAGAGGGTGTGGTCTACTGTGTGGGGCGTGGCTACAGGGTGATGAGGTCAACAAGGTTACCCTTGGGCGGGGTCATATTGTCAGGGAAGAAATTGACAAGTGTGTCGAACAGCTGTGTGCGCTGGGCATACGTCTGATCCACATCTGAAAAGCCTGTGATGAAGAGAAGAAAAAAATCATTAATAAGAATCAAAGCACATTGGAGAAGCTTCTGCATTGATTTCCACAGTTGTAGAAAAACGTGATTAGAGGACAATCATGTTCATCAAACAGTGCTCTCACCTAGAGGAATGAAGTCGGAGCTGGATTTGAACAGAGCAGAGGGTAAGAGCTGGAACTACAGGGAAAAAAAAAAAACACACAAAAGCACTTTTAATTATGTATTGGACCTAATACATTTTCAGTATCTGACATGATATTTGCTTTAGTCCAACTGAAATCAAACTATTAAAATACATGTAAATGCACAAACAGACTCAATCAACAGCAAAAGTTTAAAGGTTTGTTAATTACAAGCTTAATCATTAAATGTAACAGTTTCTTTTTGGTGGGTACTGACCTCTTTTGTCTCATTGGGGTCGGTGTGGTCCACGGTAAGGGACAGATCATTCTGTAGGTATTTAAGTGCATTCAAGGGCTCGGTCTGAGCTTTCTCCTCAAACCTGCAAACACACACAAGACAGCAAGCAGAAGGTAAACATTAGCCTTAAATTCTGCATTCTTAAATGTAAAAACAGATATCCTCAAATTTGGCTCGCGAGATCCACTTTCCTGCAGAGATTAGCTCCAACCCTGATCAAACTCACCCACCTGTGGTTTTCTAATGATCCTGAAGACACTGATTAGCATGTTCAGGTGCGTTTGATCAGGGTTGGAGATAAACTCTGCAGGATAGTGGATCTCGCAAGCCAGATTTGAGAATCCCCAGTAAAAAATTAGGGACTGTTTTTTTTATTTTTTTTTTATTTCTAGGTACACTACTATTCCATTAAGTAACCAAATATGGCCACCAGATGGCACTAAAAGTGCAGAAATCGCATGCACCAATGGAAAACTACTACTGTAATTTAATCACTAACTGCAGTGCTGCATGACACTGCAATTACATAATACAGCTGGGTCCTAAAGGTTTACATTCAGAACACTGCAGGATCAGAGCAAGATCATGTTCTTCATATTAACATTCGACACAAAGTATTTAACATGGAATAGATATCTAAACACTTTCCTAGCGACGTTTGGAAACTAAGAGCATCTGACAGTTTTCTTTGGCTTCAGACAGAGAGAGACCAGACGACCCAATTCAGTAAACATTCTTCTTAAGCACAATTTTCTAATCAAGAACTGTGCGGTCAGAATAATGAGTCACTGAGCAGCAGATTGTAACAGGTGAAGCACTTTTGTACTCACATGAAAGTATATTTGTACCTGTATTTGCGAATGAGGTATTTGCAGTGTCGAAGCAGATATTCTTTGGAAGGCCGGCACAGCTTTAGGGACCAGAAATCATCCAATCTCATTTTGGGTGAGCTGGACTTCCCTGGGTTTCCACCGAAAAGGTAATGCACCTGTGTACCATATCATCATGTCAATCCCCTGCTAATTGCTTTGATTAATCAGTACAGCAATTAAGGAAATTAGTGTTTTATCAGCTCAAGCTGTCAAAGTGCCTGAGGTAAATATAATTTACATTTAGACGTCTCTACAAGTGTTCAAAGGTTACAACCTTATAATTTGAAAGCTGCTGCATCTGGCAAGATGATGGCAAAATGATTGCATTTGCAATCATTTTGGGCTACAGAATCATAATCATTCTTAAAAAAATAATTATTTTATTGTGTTAAATATCACAAAATAAATGATTAAATAGCTAGTTAATAAGACTTCTATGGCCTAATTTTATATTAACACTATTATTAGTAGTAGTAATACTATTAATACTAAAGTGCAATGTAATATAAAAGTATATACACATTGTAATAATTTGATTGAATTTTTAATATTACATTTTATTATTAAATATTACATTTTTACATTATATATATTTTTTAAAGTATAAACATTTTATTGAAGAAACCTGAAGTTAAAATGAATAATATAATATAATATAATAAAAATTATATATAAAAGTTAAAGGATATTTAACAACACAAAACAAAAAGATTAAAAAAAAAGTATTAAGAAATAAATAGGGTCCCATTTTAATTTCATGTTGACTTCCTTGATGTAAGTGTGGGTTGACTCCTACAAACTTTGGGTTATCGGGTCAGATTTCTAATCAGCCAATCCTAAAGCACACCACCACACTGTTCATAAACATTCAATTCATATTGACAATGGGTGTGGAAGTGAAATGATCTACATTACCTTGTGCAACTCATCATAGACAAGCTGATGAGCAAAACGAGGACAAGGTTCCTCTTCCTGTAGGGCCTTAGTGGGATTTTCTTTCACCGCCTGGTCATTCTTATAAACACATGACCTGCAGACAAACACACAGACTTAGTCTTTCATACTAAACTGTGCATACTGTCCTAGAAAAGTGTACACACACGCACCCACCCAAATCAAGTCAAATAAACAAAATGACAGAAACCAGTACACCAGATCCAATTTTTCAGAAGCTATAAGCCAACTGCTTCAATTAGCGTACAGAACAAAGGGTTTTCTTCCCCAGTTTAAGTGCAAAGCACATTTAATACACACACACACGCATGCTGACATGAGCGGCCAGACCCACATGCAAGAAGGGAACATTCTGTTCCTGTTTGATGGTCACCAACTCCCTTTCTGAAGGTCGATACAACTTTCGCTCTGGCTTTATTCAATATATGTGAATGCGTGTGCAAGCTGAGAACAATTTATATAAGGGGGTTTTGTATGATGCATTTACGCTCATCGTTGGCTCTGCAATGTATGTTCAATGCACTGAAAAGAGAACATACAGTCCAGGAAGGAAAGAGCATGTTTTTTCATCATAACTGAAGATTTCCTTCTTTTCCAGCAGTGTATGGCAAGTGCCTGAAGGCGCTCTGTGGATTACCGATGCAGGCAGTCCTCTGGGCCACAGCATATAAACACAGGTCAAGTGTACTCATTAGCATTCAATGTGCAGTGCTGTACAGATGAACAGTGTGTCCAAGAACTCACGCACCAGTTGTTGCGTGCAATGTCGTAGATCCAGAAGGAGTTGCGTACATTCTCCTCGCGTTTGTCTTTGTCTTTGCTGAGTCCTGATAGAACGTGGATCTCATTGAGCTCTGGGTCGATGGTGGCACGCTGAGTGAATCCTGTCATTGGCACTGCAACACAAACACAGACTTAAGCTTAGATCATTAAGAGAAGGCATAAACTGTTTAAAGCATTATGATGTAGCAGCTTGGTGTAATCATCGGAAATAACATGCAAATCACCTCTATTTCATATATATCACTCTCCTATTAAATTCGGATAAGACAGAGATATTACTTATTGGACCAAAAGACAGTACACAGAATCTCTTGGATTACAATTTGCAACTAGACGGATGTACTGTTACTTCCTCAACAGTCAAAAATCTGGGTGTTATATTAGATAGCAACTTGTCTTTTGAAAATCATATTTCCCATGTTTCAAAAACAGCATTCTTCCATCATTTGTATCGTGAAAAGCGCTATACAGATAAACTTGAATTGAATTTAATATTTTTTCTATGGTTTCAGCCAGACTCGGCAAATGCTGTACCAAAGGTAAAAAAAAAAAATGTTTTGCCCCACCCGGAAATGATGAGTGAATTACCAAAATTTGCATAATTTTTTTATATTTAAATCAGCCATGAAGTTTTGTATTATTTCTTTAGTACATTAATATGACCATAGATATAATATTAAATATTTGTATACATTGTTTAATAATGTTCTAAAATGTTTGATTAATACTATATTAATATAACAAAATATTTAAAAATATATATTTTAATTTGATATAAATATTGCATTAGCAAGTGAATTTACAGAATTTAATTTTATACTTTTATTAATTTTTGTATTTATTGTTGATTTTCGCATTATTCTTTTATTACCTTCATATAACTGAATTGCTATTAAATAAAAATACAAAAAATATATATGTAATATTTATAAATGTATTTTTATATTTATAAATATTTATTTTTATATAAATATAATTGTAAGATTATTTAAGCAATGCTGTAGATTAATGTTTACAATATTTAATATTATATTAATACAAAACTAAGGAAATAATAATAATAATAAAATGATATTTAATAATTATTAAATCATAAATCACTCCATGGTATCTATTCTCTTCAATTTTCCTAAAGCTTCGACCCAAATAAATGTCATTCTCCTCAATTTTTTTTTTTAGAATGTTTATTTAGCAAGTAGTTGTGAAATAAACAGGATAAAGTCCCAGGATGGCTTTAGGTCATTTGAATCTGGCCTGTAATTCCATTTTATTTACACACATTTTGTATTGTTTTTTGAGCATAAAAACATCACCCTGGTTTGGAACTACATGATAAATGATTTTTGGGGGGTAAACTATTCCTTTAAGGTCTGGTTGTGAACATACTGTTTGGGCTCACTGTTTCCTTCCTGGTAAATTGTGTTTTGTTCAGTCTTATTTTTGTCTCTCTCCGCTGCCTTCTAGCTTTTGTTCTCTTTCTGTCACCCCTCTTCTAACGCGATAACAGAGAGAACACAGAGGTCTTTTTATACTCTCTCATTGCGTCAAGTCGCCCATTGAGATTTTACACAATCTGTTTATGGGAACAGGAAGTGTGTCTGCACAGTCTCTCTCAGGCTTCACAGAGCTCTTAGACTCGTTCACCTTCAGTGCCTCTCCACTCTGTGAACTGGCTGTTCGATTTGGTATGTTCCTTCAAGCTTGACACAATATCATGCTATCATTACTGATTATAGAGAAAGCGAAGAAAAATTTGGGGGACATTATGTGGGTGTGCAGACATTATGACTTGTCTGCTCACCAAATTCTTCTCCAAGCTGATCACAGACATTTTACAAAGTCTGCTTTGTTTTAAGTCTTGATTGTGCATGCGAGTTTCATTTGTATGCATGTGTGGCTAACATGAGTAATCAAACGAGTGTGTGTTAAGTGAGCAAATCACCACAAGTCACGCTCAGTTCTTCAGAAGCCAATCGAAGTTCTGAGAACTTCAAATTGATAGTGTTTAATGCTGATTTGTGCCGAGAGAGGGCAGATGCTGCGAAGACGCAGGTGTTTCAGGGATATTTTAGTATTATTGATATACTATTATAGCATTTAATAGTATTTTGAATGAACTTTTATTTTTATACTTTTGATAGTGCTCTTTTTACATTTTTGTTCATGTTTTATCATGTCCATTTTCTTGTCCATGTATTTATTTATTTATTATTTTTATTTCAGTTTTTAATACATTTATAATTTTAATACCTCCGACATAACTTATTTTAGTTAGCTGCCAACATTTCTAATCTTAATTTGTTTTTCATCTAATATTAATATTTTATTTTATTTCAGCTTTATTCCGAAAATGATTTTAATAGTTTTAGTTTCAGTTAATAATAACAACACTACTGTGTTTCTTAAAAAAAATTTAAAAAAAAAAAGCCCTCATGTTCAATAAGGGAGGAATCTGTGCCCTATGCAGGGACCAGAATATCATTGAGACTTGGGTTAGGAAGTAAGCACCTAGCAATACCCTTGAACACCCTTAACACAGTGCCTGTGAGACTAGCATTTTCTCAAGAAAAAAAAATACAGTTTTACATAACCAGAGTCATCTAAGGCTGCAAATCTAACAGAGAAGACTTTAAATATTAAAATGTATATTTCATGCCGAGTCTTCAGAGGAGAGTATCTTGATGAATCAGAATGCGTGTACTTTGTACAGCAGCATATTGTAACCTCAAAAACCTTGTATCCCTGCTCAGGAATGTGCTGTAATATTTACCTCTCATCAGGACTATTCTCACGAGAAACGTTCATCACTATCATCCAGACCAGCAGATCTGTGTATATCAGTATCACGGAGACAGATGATGTCAAGTTGATTTAGCTGTTGAACAGTAAGACTGCAACAGATCACATGTTCGCCTAAGCTGCACGTAACTGGCCGCAGCAGCAGTGACATAATCCCCACCTGATTCAACTCTATTTCTAAACCTGATGTCACCTTCATGCTTAAGATTCCTCTGCTCTCCTTTTAAGGAGTGTCTTCTCAGGGCACGGCTTTATAAGAGCCATTAGCTGGGTTTCCATCCAAAGTTTGCGAATTTAATTTAAGTGCAAAATTGGAATATTGCATTTGTGAATAAGCACCGTTTCCATCCAATGAGCCAAAGAGAACAAAATCGTCCCTTCCTGATAAACTGGAACTAAATATCACTAAGAAAAGTAGGAGAAGCCACTGAATATAAAATTTTCTTATATAATACATTGTTTGTGCCTCAAAGCAAGCAGACGAAACAATAAATGCGGTCATTGCCTTCGGAAGCGGATGCCTGCTGTTTGGGAACGCAGTCGTGTCGTGGGAAGACAGTTCGGATGCAGTTATACAGAAACACTTTGATGACAGACGGGCATTTAAGAATGACCATTACATTTCAGATGCTGTGCAAGAAGATCGGTTTGCTGGTTAGTCAGGTTTTGCCATCCCATAGCACAAAGTCACATGACTTTTTTTGATGCATTCGCAAAATGCATTTCAAAATGCACTCCCATTATTCGCATGAACCCTTTTTCGCAAAAACCACCTCAATGGGTTTTTCTTCGAAATATGGCATTTCCATTATTCGTTTCAAATGCGATACTTCAAAATGCGCATAAAAGCAGGGTGATGGAAACATAGCTATTGTTACAGTATGACAAAAAAAATAAATCTTGAAATGACATCAAAAAAGACACAAAACATCATGCTAATGACATCATACCCATGCCTGAGTCCTTCTTGGTGCCATCTGAGATGATCTCCACGTGGTCACCATCAACATCGTAACTGAAGAAATCATTCAAGTACGTTTTGGACCTCTGACCTCCAAAAACGTACAGGCAGCGATTTCTCTGTGGGAGAGAAAAGAAAAATTGTCAAATCAAATTTGTTGTCAAAACCACCCATAATTTCCACTTAACACCAATAAATTTATACCAATAAACTCAAAAACTCACCAATCATCTGTCTTAAAACCATTTTTGTAATCAACTTTCTTATTTTTATTGGGAAATGACATTCAGGTATATATATATATATATATATATATCTAAGTCCTAATTCATACCAGAAAAGCCACAAATGCATCTATCAAAAATATGAGGTCAGCGTGCAACAAATATGAGTTGCAGCTCAGAGCACTTTATGGGTCATTACTAAGGAGACGGACCGTGTGAAAGAGCATGCAGTGTCCGATGCGGGACTGGATGTCCTCCGGCCCGGCGTTACATGAGTCTTCTCTGAGCAGACTCCAGCTGCCAGCTTGACATTGATATGTGTAAAGCCCGCTGAACTGAGGTTCTGACGTCCGGCTGTCATCCACGCTGCCGTTACACGTCAGAATCCGACCACCAAAAGTGTAAATCATGTGTTTCTCAGAGTCCATGCACATCTGAGAGAGAGAGAAAGGCAGACGGTTTGTCCAAATACCTGAGAGATACTGAACTGTTCATAATAAACCTGTACAAGGGAGACTCCTGGTGGTGTGTGGGCATATATCCATATAAAATGCGTACCTGGTGGTCGAACACGAGTTTGGGTCCTCCATCAGCAGACGTGTCTTCGCTTAGGAGAGTCCACGTGTTGGCGTCAATGTCATAGCAGTAGAAGTCACTCTTTAGTGACTTGCTGTTTCTGACAGAGGAGTCCAGATAACGGCCCAGAGTGTAGATTTGCCTCCGCTGAGAGTCGATGCACATTTTGTGACACGACCGAGCACTGGGACCGTTCTAAAAGAAATATATCACAACCTTTATAGTCTTCACCTCTTAGTCTGATCACCTATAGATCAACTGATACATATAGCACACAAAAATTGAGTTTTTTCAAAATTGCATTTTTCCTCAAGTTATACAAAAATATTTTTAGCTTTTAAAGGGATAGTTCACCCAAAAATGAAAATTCTGTCATTAATTACTCACCCTCATGTCGTTCCAAACCCGTAAGACCTTTGTTCATCTTCAGAACAGAAATTAAGATATTTTTGATGAAATCCGAGAGCTATCTGACTCTTCATCGACAGCAATGCAACTACCATGTTCAAGGCCCAGAAAGGTAGTTAAGACATCATTAAAACAGTCCATGTGACATCAGTGGTCCAACCATAATTTTATGAAGCTAGAAGAATACTTTTTGTGCACAAAGAAAACAAAAATGAAGACTTTATTCAACAATTTCGCATGCATCGTGGTACTGTCATGAATGTGTCAAAGACTGACACAGAGGAGAAGAAATAGTTGTAAAAGTCATTATTTTTGTTTTCTTCTGGTACAAAAAGTATTCTCATTGCTTCATAAAATTAAGGCTCCACTGATGTACATGGACTATTTTAACAATGTTTTTACCACCTTTCTGGGCCTTGAACGTGTCAGCTGCGTTGCTGTCTATGCAGTGTAAGAAAGCTCATGGATTTCATTAAAAACATCTTAATTTGTGTTCTGAAGATGAACGACATGAGGGTGAGTAATTAATGACAGAATTTTCATTTTTGGGTGAACTATTCCTTTAATTAGTCTCTCAGAGAATAATGTTTTTAGAAGGTACCAGGACTCGAATGTGTGCTCTGAGGAAAAACTAGTCACTGGAATATCCAAAATTTGCGAGATTTAAGTTATCAAATCTATGGGCACATAACCTAGATAAGTAAATTACACATTGTTGTCAGTTACACTGGAAAACATTTTTTTGGGATGGACAAATTCTTTGTAGTCTGCATTAGGGCTGAACGATTTTGGAAAATAATCTAATTGCGATTTTTTTTTTACCAATATTGCGATTTAATATGCAATTATTTTTTAAAGCTCTTTATGTTCTGTATTATTCAAAAAAGACAAGCTATAAATCATTGTATAGTATGACCAACACACTATTAGATTAAACATAAATGTTCTTTTCTGTAGGCCAGGGCCCGTATTCACAAAACATTTTATCTTACCACTAAGAGTTCTCCTAAATAGCAGTAAAAGTTTTTAGCTAAGAGTTTTCTCTTAAAACCAATTCACAAAGCTGCTGAGACAAACTTTTACTAAGGAATAGAGAGAAGTCTTAAGATAAGAGTAAGGGTGGGGTTGACCTCGTTGCTATGGATGATGTCAGCATGCTTACTAAGTATGCACACAGTGATTGGATGATAGTCTCTGTCAGAGATTTATTCATAGAAATATTGTAGAGCACGATTTTATGTTGCCATATTCAAATAAAGGTTTAAAAATAAAAATGTTAATTGCCACATTCAAATAAATATTTTGAAATGCAGGCTAAGAGTCAGGCTAAAAGGCTATAAACAGCCTTTTAATTAACAGAGAGGAATGATTATGGCTGATAGTAAGACATGCAAACGTAAAAGAAAACCAAACTGGACGCAAGAAGAGCTGTTACTTTTTGCCCAACTGGTTAAGGAAAACAAGGATATAGGCTAATCAAAGGAAAATTGTCCCCGACAAGTTCTACAACAGTCATAATACCCCCGCGATTAAGGCGATATACATTTTTAAAAGCTCATAATCATCAAATTTTTCTAAAATGTTTATATTCCAAGGCAGATTGCCGGCAACAGCCATTTTAGGATAGTTTGTGGCTTGGTCTTAGTGACTTAGGAGTCCTATTCACTACTCCTAACCTTTCACAGATTTAGCTAGTTTTTGTGCTAAAATGCTTTGGGAAATACTCAGAGCAAAAATTTAGGAGTCCTAAATTTAGGACTGACACGCCCATTATTTTTAAGATTTTCTCCTAAATTGGCGAGTTATGAGCTACTTTTAGCCTTAAGATGTAGAGTTTTCTCTTAAAACCAATTCACAAAGCTGCTGAGACAAACTTTTACTAAGGAATAGAGAGAAGTCTTAAGATAAGAGTAAGGGTGGGGTTGACCTCGTTGCTATGGATGATGTCAGCATGCTTACTAAGTATGCACACAGTGATTGGATGATAGTCTCTGTCAGAGATTTATTCATAGAAATATTGTAGAGCACGATTTTATGTTGCCATATTCAAATAAAGGTTTAAAAATAAAAATGTTAATTGCCACATTCAAATAAATATTTTGAAATGCAGGCTAAGAGTCAGGCTAAAAGGCTATAAACAGCCTTTTAATTAACAGAGAGGAATGATTATGGCTGATAGTAAGACATGCAAACGTAAAAGAAAACCAAACTGGACGCAAGAAGAGCTGTTACTTTTTGCCCAACTGGTTAAGGAAAACAAGGATATAGGCTAATCAAAGGAAAATTGTCCCCGACAAGTTCTACAACAGTCATAATACCCCCGCGATTAAGGCGATATACATTTTTAAAAGCTCATAATCATCAAATTTTTCTAAAATGTTTATATTCCAAGGCAGATTGCCGGCAACAGCCATTTTAGGATAGTTTGTGGCTTGGTCTTAGTGACTTAGGAGTCCTATTCACTACTCCTAACCTTTCACAGATTTAGCTAGTTTTTGTGCTAAAATGCTTTGGGAAATACTCAGAGCAAAAATTTAGGAGTCCTAAATTTAGGACTGACACGCCCATTATTTTTAAGATTTTCTCCTAAATTGGCGAGTTATGAGCTACTTTTAGCCTTAAGATGTTTTGTGAATATGGGCACTGACAAATAAGCCTGGTGTAAACATTAATAAGAAAGTCAGTAACAAATCACACAAACTAAAGTAGATTGCAGAAATATAAAAACAAATCTGTTGTTTTACCACATTACTTTAGGTAATTCAAAGTCACTGTAATAAACATATGTAAACAGGTGTCTGTTAACATACTAGTCACTAAACACTGTCTGTTAACTTTAGACCAGTAGTTCTCAAACTTTTTGGTTCTCACGCCCCCCTTTAAACCTATAAAAAAAACATTATGAAAAATTTATGCTTTTTTAATTAAAAAAACCTACAGGCAAAAAAACACCTGCATCACTTGAAACATTGAAAAATAGCATATGAGAATAACTGTTGTTATTATTATTAATCTCTCTCTGTTATTTATTTATTTTTTGTGGGTTTCATGCTGTCCGCTAAGGCATAGGACACAC
>NW_015548264.1:2051125-2065268 GCF_001515605.1 Sinocyclocheilus anshuiensis
CGACATTAAACACTGTGTCTACACCGGACGCGAGCGGCAAAATACTGTAGAAACCATTATAATCAGTGACACTGTCTACACTAGATGCGGCGCGGCGCGACATGACAAAACCCGACATTAAACTGATGCCTTGTTCTATTTATGACATACTACTGACACAAAGTTAAAATGATTTGCAACGGTCGTTTGCCGCGTTCAGTGTAGAGCTGTTTCGGCGCGACGCGACAACTGTAGCATCCGGTATAGACACGGTGAGTGAAGCCGAGAGCAAGATATGCCTCGTCATATTTTCTGCACCAGGCCTACTTTGGCTGTTTACTTATTTCTTTTCTTTTTCTGCGGATGGCCCGCGCTCGACTTGAAGCAGCGCTGCTTAGACCGATCAGCGTGTGTCATCAAAGTACTGCGAGAGCTATAAGAGAGCGGACGTCTCCTTATGCTTTTTCTCGCCGTACTTTGATGTCATACACCGATCGATCTTCAAGTCGAACACACCTCTTTACTCTCGCGTGTCACGTGACCGAGTGTAATCGCAGCCTCTGCGATTGAAAAATCGTAGAGCTGTTTCGGCGCGACGCGACAACTGTAGCATCCGGTATAGACACGGTGAGTGAAGCCGAGAGCAAGATATGCCTCGTCATATTTTCTGCATTTAGCTTTTGAATGACCAGCACCTGCCTGGGTCTGTGCGACGTCATCTATGGCTTTTCTCTTCCCTTTCACAAACCGATCCATCTCCCATTCTAAGTTACGTCCTTTGGTTTAGGGCTGGGCGATATAGCTAAAAAATGTATCAACAATATAATGTTTCATATCGCTCGGTATCGATAATTATTGACATTTTTTATAACCTTTTTTAAAACAAAGAGCAATAGAAAAAAACTTTTACATTTAACCACTGTATTTTTAAATTAACCCAACTTATTGAGACAAACAACAAATTTGTTTTAACAGTCAAACACAAAATAAAAATTAAACAAATACCTCATTTCTAATGTTTTATATGCAGATTAAATAGTTCTGAAGGAAACTTTTGGCTTGTCTCCCGAGGCCACAGGAGGGCGCAAAGAGCAAAATAATGCAGCGCATTAAATTGCCAACGCAAAGGAAATAACTGTCTATAAAAAAAAAACGTGCATTACGTTAAAATTAACTCAAATAAATCAAACATAATTTCGTAAATTTTATAAACAATTATGAACAAAACAGCATCATGTATTTATGCATTGCTTAATCCAAAGAGCCGAATCGCCCATCAAGGTGTACCGCCGATAAATATCAATACCGTTTTATCGCCCAGGCCTACTTTGGCTGTTTACTTATTTCTTTTCTTTTTCTGCGGATGGCCCGCGCTCGACTTGAAGCAGCGCTGCTTAGACCGATCAGCGTGTGTCATCAAAGTACTGCGAGAGCTATAAGAGAGCGGACGTCTCCTTATGCTTTTTCTCGCCGTACTTTGATGTCATACACCGATCGATCTTCAAGTCGAACACACCTCTTTTCTCTCGCGTGTCACGTGACCGAGTGTAATCGCAGCCTCTGCGATTGAAAAATCGCATTTTTTCATATCTCGATATTATCGCAAATGCAATTAATCGTTCAGCCCTTGTCTGCATAGCCATCTGTGAGTGCTGTTCTACTTTTGTGAGATCACTCATTCAGATGTACCCACCCTGAAACATCCCATAAGGCAAACAACTGCGGTTGGCCATATCACATATCAGTCAGGCAGGCCCTTCCTGCATTAATGGGCAGCTCTTAGTCTATGCTGGAGAGTGTACCAGACTTTATGCAGATTTCAGCAGCCAAAGAGATCTCCATTATAACTTCCATCAGCACTGTGGTGTCAATCTACATATTTTTCATTACAATCACTTCATTCTCTTCCTCATTCACAAACTACAACAACTATGAATCAAAAATCTAAATAACCTACAGATAAAGGAGTACAACGTCACTCAGTGAACTTTGCACAGAAAGCACAGCGAAGTATGCGAAACTCAATGGCACGATGGAAACATCTAGGGGATTTTTGTGCCAATCAGCTGAGTCACAATCGAAAGAAATTCCTCTTTTACTTTCTCTCTTACCTCTTTCTCTGTATCCCTGGAGATACAGGCCCATTGGTTCTCCTTCACACTGTACGCCCAGAAATCAGCCAAGTCCTGCGTTCCATCCCAGCCACCAAACAGATACACGGTTTCTGCCAAACAAAGAGGCGAATACAAAAAACAGAAAGAGAAAGCGATGGTGAGTGGTGAGGCGTTTTACACCTTTATAAGAAATTCAATATGAAATCGAAGGATAAAAACTATTATGGTATTTTAAAAGCTATTATAAATCATCATATTCTTGAAAGGCAGCTGTGTGCTGAGGTTGGAAGGCTGTTGTCGCCATGGTGATAAGCAGAGACAGTTGTTTGAGCTATTGAAGAGTCAGCTGAGCTGTACAGCGGGTTACTTGAGGTCAGTTTGAATGCACAGGGCCACATGAGGGCTGCGGGGATCGATTGTTCCTCTAACAAGCAGCTCACAGATTCACACGCACATTTAAAACAGCCCTTAACTCGCAACAGCGGGGCTAAATGCAGTCTTACCATGCATTCCACTACAAGCAAAACAGAACAAGCTAAATAGTGCCGCAATAACCACCCAATCAGAAACTTTGCAAATCAGCCATCTGACGCAAAACGTACCTGTCTGAACATCAATGACCATCTGATGACCTCCTCTCATGCCCGGCCTGTTATCATCACCATCACCTAATCAGAAAAAAAAGGAGAAGAACAGAAGTGAATTGAAAGTGGTGTGTGTCAGGAACAAGACACACACTGAATATCAATACAGCCCTTAAGTCATTTAATACAAGGATTCCCTGGAGTCCAGCATTCAGATTCAGAGCAAGAGGCCGCCACTTGTGTGTTCTGTCGTACCTTTGTTACATTTGGGGATGATCTGACTCCAGCGTGGCTTATAATCCTGCTGGCTGATGTACTGATTAAACAAACCATCTGGAAGAGAACAGATAAAGAATCAAGTGTGCACTTTAATTTGCTAATGCATGCTCCCTGAGCGGGAAACAATCCAAGTGTACATTAGGTTCTCATTACCGTAAATTTACACTGTGACCACAAAAGAGAACATGCAAGAACATGGAATACAACTGCGAACGCCACGTAAAACACTTTCTCCTATCCCATTCAAGCACGTAGAAGCTGATTCCTTCTAAAAATCTTTAAACAGTGTTAGTTCTTGACTAGCCTGACAATGGATCAACCAATGGCTCAAGCCTTAGTGTGGACTATTTGTTTTGTCCGAAGAAAAGCCAGTTAACAACAAGTCAGTTCACTCTATGGCCATATTCGCAATGCCTCAGTCTGAGCAGCTATTTCGGTCATACTACTTGAATTCGGTCATCTACTTGAATGGGGGAGGACTGATATCTCTAAAATCGCTCACCAAGTTCACAATAAAACAACTTATTTTATACCAATTAAACCTGACATCAGATGTTTCATAAAATTTCTTAAGCTAAAATTGCACAAAAAAAAATAATAAAAAAAACGATTTTCCGGATTGCTGTGCAAAGGATGGCAAAAGATGTTGAAACAGGAAAAAACAAACTAAAAGGATTAACAATTGGCTCTTTTTACTGGAAGGCAGGACTTCCTTCACAAGAGAGACCTTACTGAGTGTTGCACTTCCTCCCATTTATTGTAATACCCATGGACAGTCTCTGTGTAATATCGTCTTTGCTTCAATGCTACATAAATGCTAAATAAAGTGACACGACAGTCATTTATTATATTCAACAACAACGGCTCGTTCCATGTGTCATGCATCATTACGCCATTTCTAGGTCATTGAATATGAGCAAAACTTTCCAGTTTTCAATACGATCAAGTGTTTACATGTCATATCGAACGGATTAGAAAAGGTTTATCCCACCCCTCTCAACCCGATTGAAACTTTGAAGTTTGGGCATTTTTATTCCAATTGAGGTGTTTACATGGAGCATTTTCATTCAGATTGGACTTTTAAACAGATTGTAATGGGAATACAATGCTCCATGTAAACATACCTACTGAGTACCACACCATTTTCAAATCAATCTAAATATTCCAAGGTTTACTTTAAATTTAAACAACATTTATGCAAATGTCTTGCTAATAGCTTGCATGAAAAGTGTTTTGCGGACACACATTCTGCAGGTTGAATCATAACCAGGTGAACTTTTAAATTGCACATTACTGACAAATGACCAACACTGTTTTGGAAACTATAGCTCTCAACCGTGAAACCACCCACATGTTTGTGTCAAAAAGCAGCATGTTGGTGTTTTTTTTTATATCATGACTCAATTTTTATTTAAAATGTATGGGAATTTTGAAATATATAAAATCCATAGTTCCCTATTTTTTAACCTGCACCCTTCAGTCAGTACAACAGGCAAACATTAGTTCAGATGGGAGTATGTGGAAAACAAGTTTTTCAAAGCAGTAAATAATCACTATTCAAATAGTGAGAATATGAGAAACTAAATTTTCGTCTTTTTGAAGTACAATCTGCTGTATAATACTGCAATTGTGCCATAATGCTGCAAGTTCATCAAAATCTCTCTAAAGCCCGGCTCACACTGTGCGATTTTGGCCACGATTTGGTTGTCTGAGACAAATTTTGAAAATCCTAAAAGATTCCTATAATCCTAGGCTAAAATCTGTAGTCTTTGATCGTTAGTTTGACACGTTCACCGACAGTCGATTAATGGCCGTTGCGATCAAATTTTACCTTCTGGCAGTGTCAGAAGATTTGGCGCACAGTCCTGCAGTGTGACATCTCCTACGACGAACGTCAAACTGTCTTCGTTTTTCAAGACAAGCCATGATCAGAATTAATGCTAGAGATTTCTTCTAACCGCATAAACTCCGGCGCTCCCGTCCTCCACTCACGGAATTCATATGATATGTTGCCTTTGCCAGGATAAACACTGGTTGCGCTGCTGTTTTCATGTGGATGTGTAGTGCTGCTTGCACTATTCTGCATAAATACGCCGGTATTGCCGCCATTCATATACTTTTAATGATAGCCAACATTACAGCTCCGCATGCCATGCAGCTCGCAGTCACTGAATGTGTATGGGTTGATAAGGTAAAACTCCGGACAAGTTTTCTTGCGCGCACCCATTTTTAACACGTCTTGACTGTCATACAGTCTGACATTAATGACAACTGAGATCCCACAGTGTGACATGATCATCATGTTCGTACAGTCCGACAAGTACAATCCTTAAGGACTTTTAAAAAAAAAAATCACAGTGAGCCCGGCTTAACAGTGAGAGCAGTGTATTTTAAAAATATAACACTTCTAACACTAAAATCATGTCTAGTCTGCGTCAAGTGAAACAGACCGTTCGAGCAGAGATCATCTTTATTTGACATAAAATGTCAACAAGGATGTACTGGCTTGCAACGTAACACGATTATAATCCAGAACCATTCTGTTGCCTACAGGGAACCAACATGCCCACATTCCCTACTTAAAGGGTCATTAAACCCCCCGTTTCAGCACTGGTTAGTTCTCACCAGTTTTAAAAAATGCTAAAAAAGTGGGCGTGGTGCGCAGCGGAGCGGAGGAGGGGGAGGAGGGGAGACAGACAACACACACAGCTTTGCGTTCAGACGGTTTCATTTCACTCCCATCGAGTTAAAAACGCAAATAAATGCACAGCCATTTGCACTCTGCATCGAAAACATATATATGAATGCGCTGTTGTACCTCTGGTTATCTTGAAAATTGATAATTTTATCCAGAAAATTGTCTTCTATGATGTGCAACACAAACACCTCTGCTAAAATCTCAGAAAAAGTAGTCTGGGGTTTCATGACCCTTTAATGAATGTGGCACAGATCCATAAGATGAGGTACCTCTCACGGCTTTGTCTATGAGCTCCTCGCAGGCGTCAAAGTCTCCTCTGAGGACCAGCCGCTCATGGAGGTGCGTAAGCATGGGATGCTCCAGAGCAATCCGTGTTTTCTTCTGCAGGGACTCGAAGGCTTCTGTGTAGTTGTGCTGCCGGAAGTGTTTCAGGCACAGGCGGATGGCCTCCTGTTCACGGTACTGTCGGGAAAAAAAAAACAAAGCACTTTAGCTGTAACATGCCATCAATCCAAGTTTAATATCGCGTGAAACTGCCTGTGCAAATGGAGTGCGAGTGTTATAAAATCAAGAATGTTTTTCTTACTGGAACAGCTTGGCAATTTAAAAACTGTTAATAGTTATGATGAACAAAGACAGCGACGCAGTTTACTGAAATAAAGATTACGAAAAAAAAATCAGGAAATATATTACTTTAAATCACTTATGTGTGATTATCTTTAAGCAATGGGTGGTTAATAATGGCATAATCTGAAATAAGCAATTTCTATTACGCAGCATGTTAACTTTTACATTCTTTTAAGATAGACGTGTGTGTGTGTGTGTATATTTGCCACCCATTTTTAGATCCAGAATTTCATTTAATTCTGTATCATTGCATAAAGATGGGATAATTTTAAAAAAATAAGAACAATTTTAATGGTCTTAGAATGCTTCTTTTGATTTTGGGATGAATTATGAACTTAACATTTCTTTGTGGCATTCATCCTCAAAGATGGATGTGGATGTTCGGACACAACTCACCTTACTGTACCAGTTAAGGCAGGGCTGGACAACGTCTGGATCTTCTATGCCGTGTAACTCAATATACCAGATGCTGAAGTTAAAGCTGGGCCCCCATGACATCAGAGGCACTGTACATAACCAAACACACACAGACAGCATCAAGAGAGGACATTCACACTTTGCTTAAAAAAAGATGTCAAATTTTCCATTCTCAAAAGAATCGCAGATTTCAATGTCTGAAACACACAGCTTGCAATATTACAAGAGAAAAAGCTCTCACAAGCACTTGTTTGTTCCATCAAAGACTTGCAGAGTCATTCAATCACTCACTCATTGTCTTCCTCTGAAATCATGTGATGACTGATCTTTCCCCTAAATGTGTCACCACATGAGTTCACCGGGTCTTTAGTTCGCTCTTTCTGTAAACACTCACCTATTTTAATGAACCTGCAGGGAAACATCTGCTCATCGATCTTGTGCTTTAGCGTGAATGTCTCCTTGTTGAAGTCATTCTTAAGGCCACTAGGATTAGATGAGAAAGACAGTCAATGACCTCACCACATCACAAGAAGTAATTTCCCCAAACATTACTCACATCGCAAGAAACACAATAAGCCATTTTATAAAATGTTTGTATTCTGGTGCTCTATTAGTAAGTTAATTAAATCCGGTCACCTGCTCTCGAGATGCTCTAAAATCTGAGTCCGTAAAGTTTATCTGACATAAAGATTAGCCTGTAAGTAGATTGTAATCACAAACTAACATTCTCCCACCAGGCTCACCTAGACAAGAGTTCCGTCATGTTTTCTTCGCTCATGCCTCCGAACACTTTGAACTTCTTCAGGTTGCACACGTGGGTTTTCTCATATTTGCCATAGGTGATGCTCAGAACGATAGCTGGTCTCTCCAGTTTTAAGATCAAGTACTGAGTAGCAGAAAATAAATAAAAACTGTTACACCAACGCAATTCTGCAATGTTCTAGCCACAACGATCAATTTTATCAAAAACTATTAAGATCATGAGATGGTCATCCATAACATATAACTTTACAATTCGTTTAAAAACTTTACCTTTACCACATCAGTAAATCTAGACCGATTTCTAATATCATTCATCATTGTGCAGGTTTAAAGTCACATATCAAGTATGTTTTGTAATAAAAGCACTAATATGATTTGAAAGCCATAACAGGGTGCAGATTTTCAGTGAATAATACATTTAGTTTTGGTCAGTTCCCTCTCAAAACTAGCATACATTACAGTTCAAAAGTATGGGGTCTGTAAAATCTAAAATAATAATAAAATAAATAAGTACTGAAAAGGATGTATTAAATTCATAAAAAATTACAGTATAGACATTTATAATGTCTATAATATTTTTTTTTTCAGATAAACATTTTAACTTTCTATTCTACTTACTGTTTCCACAAAAATTAAGCAGCACAACCGTTTTCAACACTAATAACAAAAAATCTCTCTGACTGACCAAACAAGCATATTAGAATGATTTCTGAAGGATCACGTGACTAACGAGTGCTGAAAATTCAGCTTTGCATCACAGGAATAAATGACATTAAAATATATTAAACAATAAAACAGTTATTTTAAATTGTAATAATTTCAAAACATTACTTTTAATGTTCTTTTGATCAAATAAATGTAGCCTTGATGAGCCAAAGAGACTTCTTTTAAAAAATCTTGCCAACCCCAATCATCTGAACAGTAGTGCATGTCTTCACAAAACTTGGAAAACAGGGCAACAAGTTGTATGGGCCACTTTTCTGGTATTTTTTCCTCCCTGACAAGAGGTGACAGTATCTATCACTATCCATTTTGTATGTAAAATTCCTCATTTACTTATTAATGCATCTTACGTTCCTCTGTGAACATTACAAAACACAAGGAAGATATGTTCTTGTGTTTCTGGTGCATATAAAGACACTGCGAGTGACAACAGCCTCTTCAGGTGCAGGTGGACAGGAGGGGTTTATATTACTCATGCTGCCCTCATGAAAACAATTCAATCAACTATAGACATCTATGACAGAACAGCCCGTAATCACAGCTTGTAAATTATTGCTCGGAACAAACGCAGCTTGCGTAGAGACCCTAAAAATTAATGGGCTACTGTCATTGAAGATGGGAAGGGTGAGGAAAATATTTCACACAGACTGACTGTGATATTCCATCCACCAGCACTGATGGCCGCCTGCACTAAGAGCTTGGTTAAAAAAATAAAAAAAAAAGGGTTTCCAACATTCAGCATTTAACCCACAGATGAAATATTGATTGAACTTTCTATCATGATTTACAACACGTTGAGAGGTCATTTCTGGGAAAAAAAAACTGGATAATGACAGGAACTATGATTTCGTAAAACTCTGATCTCTGCAGAGGGTAACTGTACTTTTTTAAGTGAAAGGATGAGAGTGGAAGGACATGAGTGAGAAAACACAAGGCTTTGAGTTCGGGTTGGAGGTTAAAAGTTGAGGGCGAGTGTTACTGTACCGCAACACGCACTTTCGATTTCCTTGTTGCCTAACCACAAGTCTGTCTGCGCTGCAATGGTCTGTGCAACAAGGCCGGCAAAAAAGAGGCTTCCTCTTTCCAAAAGAAGATGAAAGCAAGGCACAGTGTCAATGAATGAAACTTTCAACATAACCAGGCATGTTAATATCAAAAACTGTCAACATTGAAACACACATATCTGCAGCCAAACACCAATACTAAAGGCACAGAGACCTTTTGATACTTTTCCCCCATTTTTTGAATGGGGTAAGTAAGAATGTTTTGTTTTTTTTTGTTAACAATAATAACCCTGATACAGGAACTATTATCCAGCTCAGCTTAACACTGAAAGGCGTAAGAAGAATTTACCTGTGGAGGGTAGTTGCTCTCAGATGACCACCTGGAAGACTGATCGTTTGGTTTGTCCACTAAAATATTCCTGCAAACAAACAAAATAAGAAAGAGTTAAAGAAAAGCGTAAGGCACCACAAACATTCTTTAAAACTTTTTTTCACACTTTTTATTGCATGCATAATGGAAAAGTTGTGCAGATCTTCCATAGCATTACGCTGTCACCATGAATGCACAAGCATCCAGTGCGCTGACAACTTTCTAATTGTGATGCATGCTTACAGATGAATACATGCACAAATGTGCTTGTTTATACAAGTATGCTTGCAATTGGATTATGCTTGTTATGCCAAGTCCTTGTATGTAACTTGCATGTAAGCTTGGGGTGAAAAGCAAAAACAAAACTGGCAAGAGTACACGGGTGTCACAACAATATATGCTTCACCACTGACTAATGCATGAACGTGTACTGTTTATGTCAGTCTACTACAGCACATTTTCCTCTAGCTATCATATCTAACACAAGGATTACAAAGAAGGTATGTAAATTAGTACTACATGATCCATTTTACATGACACAAATTGCATGGATATTATGGGTTAGACCGCAATAACCAACCAGCTCACTGGCTGCGTTTCAAAACTAAGTGAGAGACCGCGTTTCATAGGCTGTCTAGATAGGCAGCTCACTTGTTTCGAAACTCTGCTACTTCATGCCTTGCTAGATAGCTAGAAATAACAGCATATTTCGCACAAAAGCCCTGTTTAAAGGGGTCATATGATGCGATTTCAAGTTTTCCTTTCTCTTTGGAGTGTTACAAGCTGAGCCAGGGAAGTATTGTTATATAATATTGTAGATTAACAGAAACAGACGAAGATTAAAACGGGGGATAAAAATAGTCTGCGACTCTCCCAGTGTCATATTCCAACAGTTTAGCATTAGTAGTCACCATAGCATCTTTAAACATTGATGTATTTTAAAGCAGTACTGGTAACAGTTAGTCTAATTAAGCTGTATTTCGACCAGATATTTTTAATATAGACGAAAACACCGATTTAAATGGCATTCAGCGATTTGCGGTTTGTTTACTTCTACAGTTTAATATAGTAAACTAACGTTAGCCATTTAGCTAACCCGCTACATACTGCAGTTCTGATTTATATTTCAAGTATAAATAAACACAGTGCAGTGAGACACCTGTCAGGTTCTTAAAAGAGCATCATGATCTGTATACGTTAATGATAGGAAAAATAAAAAAAACATTAGGTGTGCTTCAGGCGTGTTATTTGTATAAACTCACATAGGTTGCTTCACACTAGCCTAACCTAGCATGCTAACATGACTGTCACATCTGCACATTTCCATACATGTATAGCCATTTCCCGACTTTTGCACATCTAAATGCACATTAATATGTAAAATTAGATATTCGTTTGCTTTGTTGCTTGCAGTTATACATTTGCGGCTGCTTTTTATGTACCCGTCTGCTGTAGCCCGGCCCGTTGATGAGATAAAGCCATGGATTTGTTTAATATTACAGAGGTATAAACTGTGTATGTATATTTAAGAGCATATGTAGAGTCTCAACGTGAGTGTTTAATGTGCGTTACTCACTCGGGTAAATATGTAGAGGAGTACGAGCTCCATTTATAAACACTGTAGGAGAGCACCCTGCTGTCAGGAGCCACCGCCATCTTGATGCACGAACGAAACACACTTACACACGCGCATATGCATACATACACACACAGACACACACACACACACATGGCCCTTGGGAAAAATAATAAATAAATAAATGCTCATAGAACACATAATAAAGGAATTTATTCATTCTGATAACATAGTGTCTTTAGAATACTTTGAATCAATCTTAAAGGGCATAAAAACATTACACTTATTATGTAGGCTGTTGTAAACTAGGAAAACTTTTCCCTCTTCTTCATCACCTACATATTTACATAGGACCTAAATTACACTTATACTTTAAATGAATCATCCAGCAATGGCTGAACTATTATTAATCGTTATAATGAGGCTAAGAGCAAATGTACTGCAGCTAAGCCTGAAAGTAGGCTATTCTTGACACAAGCAAATGAACCAGTGGCTATACTCCAAGAGGCTACCAGCCCAAGGGGCGATCCCATCCTTGTAGCCAAGGAGCCAAGCAAGGGATGAGGGGGCTGAGGTGCTGTGAACTGTAGGCTAATCCTCTCTAATTCCATGCAATCGAGGGTCTTTTATCGGCCAATTAGCAGTGGGCTTCAGTTTTCACATGATCTCAGGGGCTCTTTGATATGATATGACAAGAACATACAATGGTAGAGAAGTCATCTTTGAAGAAGTTGGAAAGTTTAGACAGACATGGATGGATGGATGGATGGATGGATAGATAGATAGACCCAAAAATGAAAATTTGCTGAAATTTTACTCATCCTTAGGAAATCCAGATGTGAATGGGTCCCATCAGAATGAGTTAGGGTTAGCAATATTCTGAATAGACTCATATCATACACTCTAAAAAATGCTGGGTTGTTTCAACCCAACTTTAGGTCAAATATGGACTAACCCAACCGTTGGGTTAAAAATTTAATGTAAAAATTTAACCCAACGGTTGGGTTAGTCCATATTTGACCTAAAGTTGGGTTGAAACAACCCAGCATTTTTTAGAGTGTATGGACTCATATTTTAGCCAGAAACAGTGGTTTGAAGTTACAAACGTCTTAAAGATGCATTTGTGTATTACAAATGCAGCTTTTCACTTCTCAATACTTTAATTGATGGACTGGAGTTGTGTGGACTATTTGTGGATTACTGTGATGTTTTATCAACTGTTTGGACTCTCATTCTGATGGCACCCATTCACTGCAGAGGATCCACTGGTGAGTACCATTACAAATAATGTAATGGTAAATTTTTCCAAATCTGTTTCAGTGACGAAACAAATTTATTTACATCTTGGATGACCTGAGGGTGAGTACATATTCATTTTTGGTTGAACTATTTCTTTAAAAGGTAACAAATATGATTATATTGTATCACTGTGGACGTGCCTGTCAAAATGCCTTATCAGTGAGGCTAATTATTCGAGACTGCTGAAGAACACAATGACCTTCTAGATAAATGCATTTCGCTTTTAGTTGATCGTAGCACGCTGATGCCGTCAGAAACAAGCTGATGTAAGAAATGAGAGATAATGTCATTTCAGCTAAGTGCATGGCCAGACCTTGGCAAGAGCCCTTTTAATTTACCATAAATGGATGGGGACTATTTGTGTGTCACAATTTTTTAAACCTGTGTGTAAATGTGAAAAAAAAGTTATTGCCACTCTTAGAGAAATGGTACCTTTAGAGGTCTAAAAAACTTTGTACATTATGTACCTTTTAAAGGTGCATATACCTTAGAGAAGTAATATGTCATCTTAATGTACAACTATGTTAGAAAAAATAGCAAAAATTGTACCTTTAGAGGTCTAAAAAACTTTGTTCATTATGTACCTTTTCAAAGTGCATATATCTTAGAGAAGTAATATGTCAACTTAATGTACAAACTTTTTAGGGGTAAATACAAAGTTGTCCCCAGTGGCAAGCTGTTGCACCCCTACCATTTTTACAGTCATGAAGGTGTGGAATATAACTTAAAGCAGCACCATTCAGTCCTTCAGTCTACAAAGAGAACATGTTTAGCTTTTCATATTAATATTTCTTCTAATTTCTGTCATAGGACAACAAACCTCTACACCTTGAGTAAAATCATTACAGAGTAAAATAATAATGAAAAAGACCATGAAATTAAACCTTAATCATAAAATAACTTGTGGATGACTCAGGCACAGAAATACATGATCAATTATTTAATGTATTTTATTCCAAACATGCAAAATATATATTTTATAAAGACAGATTTATTTTATGATATTTAAATAAAATATTGTCGGGAATAAAATATATAGGATTCTTGATTTGATTATATTTATAAATAATAAAGAATAGATTAAAAGTAGAATTTTCGAAACATTTTTTATATAGATGCTGTTAAATAAACTATTTGATACATGTTTTAAATACTTTATAGTATAGTGCACGTTTAAACTAACAGTTTGGCCCAAACAAACTGAGTCTAAAGAGTGTCCCATTCGGGACGGGTTGCGATTGCAATGAGATCCAGCAGCAGTTCGGTAGGAGGTCCCTTTAAATTTCCATTGAGGGAGGCCGCACTATGTCTCATGATGGACATGATATAATGAAACAGCGAACAGAAAAGCTAAGTGTGTGTGTCCATGACTACAAAATAAGACTGTAAAGCAACGCAGTCGGCCGTACACGCCCCATTTTCAGAGTTGGAGCTACTGGAGCTGCAGTGTTCCCAACATCACCCAGTGATGATTTCGTAGTGCGGACCGGACTGCACCTGCTGCCACGCATAATACGCACTTCACAGAAACGCAAGAGGACGCATGAAGTTATCTGCGGCTCCTTCATATGATGAGTGACACAGTTAACGCAAACTCCTCGCACGCATGTGAGAACTGAGAAATGTGCGGATTGTTATGAGCAACAAAGTAAGTGTGTACAATGATGCCTTAGGTTATTGGAAATGTATGTGCATGTTTGGGGGGGGGGGG
>NW_015548264.1:2065578-2067098 GCF_001515605.1 Sinocyclocheilus anshuiensis
TGTGTGGTTTTTTGGGGGGGGGGGGGGTCAACGGGTCTCTTGTTGCCAAGAGATATTTGGATGATGTGCCACATGCAGTGATATTTAACTCCACGAACCCTAGCCAACGTCCGCATTCCGGGCTCTGTTGCGCAGATTAAAATCCAAAATTGAGGGTGAACGTGGGGAAATATTCATTTTTAGCCCTGCGTTTAATGCTGCATGTGGATGATGTCTTATTTAAAACCTCTAAGCTGAGCACTTCTGTTAAAGAACATCACGCCCCCTTGTAAGTGCGCAGTTGCCGAAGGATGTCACAGCAACCGAGTATAGGCTAACCTGTCTGCGTACATACAACCGACCTCAGCCTTTAATATTGACGATCAACTGAATATATTGATGTTTAAAGCGTGCAGAAACGAGAGAGGGATCACTTGAGATCCAAAGCAGGAAAGCTTCACGCACTTTTAGAAGTTGCGCTATTATTTCAGTACCATCGTCATCATCATTAGGCTACACAAGATAAAGCGGAACAGGCGCCTCGGCGATATGAAGCAAAACTTCGCCGCAGAAATGAAGAGCCGGCTCGATGCCGCTCATAAACAGGTAAGACTGTTGAGATTTTTAATTCACTTTAATATAATTTAATATGTTTCCTTATATGTTATATAAGCCTATAGGAATTTACCGTTAATATTTTAACATGGATTTGCCGCGTCATTGTATGTAAAGGAATATAAAGTCATGCATTTGTGTTGTACTTCGAGCATATAGCGTTTAAATGAGTGTTAAATTAGTTTAGTGTGTGTTTAAATAACTATACGTGTTAGAATCTATTTCAGAGCGTTCCGTGAGTGCGCAAGTCCTGAACCAAAGCGCTTATTTTCTAGATACGTAGAGCGATTTCCGAGCATGACACTGGAATACACTCTTGGGTATAAACAGGCGACAGCTGCGTGGATCCATATTTTAAAGAATTAGAATTAGACTCCTATCCGTTGGGGGGTGTTAAGCTATTTTTTTCCGCAATAACGTGCGACGCCACTACCTTGTTGTCGTAGAGGAACGAAAAACAACCCGAGCACCTGACAACAACCTAAGCGTGCGCGCTGCCAAGACGATAACACGCGCAACATGTAGGTTGAGCCTGTGGCATTTAGACGGACAGAGAAGCGCGGCAAACCGGAGGCAGCAGACAGAAATATGGTTTTGATTTATTGTTAGTGACGTAAACAGGTTGTCATAAAGTAGGTCGCTAAGCAACCACGCAGGTAAAGGGCGTATTTAAGAGGATTGACGTTGACATTGAACGTTCCGCCAATGATGATCAGTCAACTTCTAACTCAGAAAGTGGTAATGTAGGCTACTGTAAATAATAGGCCACTTTAAAAATATTTTGGGGCATGCCTGAATTATGTAAATCTTATCACTTTAGTAATTTTGGAGATTAAGGAAGGATGGCTAGATTTTATAAAGCCACCAATCAGGACACGTTGATACATCTCATGTGATTTTAGGTTAAGGCTAGTGTGTGTGTGTGT
>NW_015548264.1:2067108-2067525 GCF_001515605.1 Sinocyclocheilus anshuiensis
CCAAAGAGGTTCATATAATAACTTGAGAGAGGTATCTATTAGCATTCTTGTTCATCTCAGTGGCACTTGCACAGCTGGCGCAGTATGTAATTTGAAATCTGCCATCTTTGTTTATGGATAGTCATTCTGCTGCCAGGTTGTTTTGAGTAAATCATCTGAGCTGTAAATGCCATGTGACTAATGACTCTGGAGAAATATGATGTCATAACAAAGCTGGGGAAAAAAGGATAAATTAATATTTTAAAGGGGTCATATGATGCTGCTAAAAATAACATCATTTTGTGTATTTGGTGTAATGAAATGTGTTTATGCGGGTTAAGGTTAAAAAAAAACATTATTTTCCACATACTGTACATAATTGTTTCTCCTCTATGCCCCGCCTTTCTGAAACGCGTCGATTTTTACAAAGCTCATCGG
>NW_015548264.1:2067908-2096055 GCF_001515605.1 Sinocyclocheilus anshuiensis
ACAGCGCGAAGAAGCACGGATCAGCTCCAGGCATGACGAAGCAGATATCGTCCTCTTTTGGGAGGCCAAACGAAGTAGTTTCGCTTTCACAACGAAAAAGCGTCACACACAGCCTTGAGTGAGCAGAGGCCGGAGGCCTATAGAGTGAGCCGCGGCCTAGAGTATGCGGTGGCCGGCTTGAGTGAGCAGAGGCGTGCGGGCTTGAGAACGGCACGGCCGGCGGATTCGACGAAGGAGCGCCCGGCGGGCTTGCGGCAACCACATGTGACGACCCCGGGCTGGACTCCGCTTCGTCCATGGTGAAAGCCGATCTGGCGATCGACAGCGCGAAGTTGATGTATTTCCTCAGCGACCAGTACGGATCAGCTCCAGGCATGACGAAGCAGATATCGTCCTCTTTTGGAAGGCCAAACAAAGTAGTTTCGCTTTCACAACGAAACACAGCGCCTTCACGACATGGCAGCAGCGGCAACAACAATACTACAGCAAGAATAAAGTTATGCCTTCTTTCTTTGCATGAACATTTGGGCGGCGGTATGCAAATCTTCCCACATCGTAACGTAGACGTGGGGGCGTGTTAGAACGAGCCGTTTTAGGTAGGCGTGGTTGACTCTTAACTTTCTCTTTGGATTTGAGACTTTACCGATCTTCTTTATGCACCAAGAGCTTGTAACACTCCAAAGAGAAAGGAAAAATTGAAATCGCATCATATTACCCCTTTAATGTTAATTTCAGTGGATGTTTAGTTTCCCCAAAATTGGAATAGAATAAATTGCAAATAATAATATAAAAATAAATAAATAAATAAAACTTTAGAATTGGGAACACATTCACTATTAATTAAGAGTTTCCATTCATAAACTCCTAATTTGCTTCTTATAAATAGTTAGTAAGGTAGTTGTTAATTTTAGGTATGGAGTAGGATTAAGGGATCTAAAATATGGTCATGCAGAAGGCATTAAAATGTGCTTTATGAGTACTAATAAACAGCTAATATGCTAGCAATATGCAAGCTAATAAGCAGCTAGTTAACAGTAAAAATTGTTACCAAAATAAGTTGTATTGTTTCAGTAGATTTTTGTGAATGTAATAAGTGAATTTAATAATTTTGTAATAATATTAATAATGATTTAAAAATAAAAAATGTATTTTTATTTGCATGTGAAAGTAATATTTTAAAATAAGGTTAAAATAACTTGAAACAAAATAATCACAAACATTGGAACCCAAACGCATCAAATGTTATATAATAAGTGTTAGAACCATGTACACAATGTACGTAAACAATATGATCTGCAATATTAGATTTACCTCTGGGGGCAGCTTAAAATGAACAAATACAGTGATGGCAAAACACCGTACTTGCATTTTTATGTGTTGTGTGAACCAATCAGTAGGCTCCTTGCAGCTCGTTGTTGAAAATGAATATTTGTTTGGCCATTTTCTATCTTGAGAAAGTGCTTTTACAGAGAGAATGGCAGTGAGCAGCAGCAGGTGTGAGGAGTTATTGTTATGGCAACCATACATTGCAAGCTGATTCACTGAAGGATGTTCTAGTATTAAAGCATTGGCAAATCTTCTTGCAATGGCAGTGAAACAGCTTTTTTTCTGCAGTGTCTTTCAGTTGAGGATTCTTTTTTTTACACCAGGTCATTGTCTGGTCACCCTAGATTTAAGTGATTTCAAACAACAAAAATGGTTGTTAATGTTGTAAAGATAAGGGGATAAGTTCACAATGTACTCATAAAAAAGATCATAACTACCGAAACTCCATCTGGGCCTTGCGTGTCCCTTAAATAACAAAGTAAGACAAACGCTGGCTTCCGTTCCAACTTGTGTTGGCTTGGAAACCTTTTGGCTGTGTGTCAAGTTACTTGACTTGATGTCCTTTGAATTGTAAGTCACTTGAGCAATAAGTGACAGCATTTGTAGGGCTTTCCTGACTGTGCCATACCTTGTAAACATTCCCTGAAAAGGACGAGATTTATGAGACTGGCTTGCATTTGTGAATGGGAAAAACGGACTCGAGGTCATGTTGTTCTGAGGAGTGTTAAGTGGATCAATGTGGTGTAAGGAGTTATTTCCACTCTGAGGTGAATTAACACATTTACTCACCACTGCATGGAGGAAAACAATAAGATTAACATCGCATTTAAAATGAACCAGGAGCTGCTGATGCATGGGAGAGGCCTGATGTGGATGTTTGTGTGTGCACGTTAATGTGTGTTCCCGCTCGCCAAAAACAAACACACATCATGAAGTGCGTCATCAGCCACACCGTACAAGGCTTATTGATAGAAATGCAGACCACAAGAGCTCCAGAAATGAAACAAGCTATTTTGGACTTTCTCTAGAAGATAATTGTGGTCTAATTTGGTCCATCACCATACATCCCTCATCCATTTGTGTTGGGGAACCTCCAGTCAAAAACATCATGCAGTTTCAACTCACTTTAAAGCCTTGGCGACCTGACGTTTAACAGCTTCCACTTTTGATGAGTCAACTGTGGCACGCCAGCTAATGCAAACTTTTTACTGGAAACCCAAGATTAAATGTACGCTTCTAGAGAACAGCTCAAAAACAACAGCATGTGTGATTTATATGCATGCTCACTGTAACGTGCATTTCATTTGGGTGCGTCAGGTTGTTAAGGTTTTTATTAGCAAGTCGTGATTATGTTCAAAGGTGCGTGTGTTCGTGATAAGGAGTTTGTTTGGTGCATATGAGTGTGTGTGATTCACGCTCAGCTGTGAAACCTGCATTTCCGGCTGTATGGTGTGTGTGGTCATGATGTACTTCTCCCATGTGACTGCGTGTGTTTACATCCGACGGTGGACGGGAGGGGAAGTGAGCAATGACGCAGGAGCAGCGGTACAGAAGCAGAGGCTGCCGCCATTACCCTGAGCAGGAAAAAGGACAGAGTGAGTGAATAAAAAGAGACTAACAAGACTTCAGAGAAGATATATGGCAGTAGAGCCGTAGAGGGGGAATGTGATGTGAAAAATATAGGACATCATAAAAAAACACAGGGAGAGGTAAAGCACAGGCTACGACATATTGCAGTGCGGATTAACGTGGAGCTATTTAAAATCAACATGAAATCTAAATTGATACAGTAGTTGAATTATATAGACCCTAGATTTGAAAATAAAGCTGCAGGGGAGTCCAATCCTGCTCCTGGAAGTCCAGTGTCCTGCAGAGCTTACCTCCAACCTGCTCCAACACACTTGCCTGGAAGTTTCTAGTAATCCTCAAGACCTTAGCTGCAATTACAGCGTCTCTATGCAGTGTTAACTGTTCCCTACTCTCTGAGCACAGTATACCTGCTGAAGTTCACGTCACCTGACAAAATGCATTCATTCAGAACACCTCGCTACTCATTTTAGTCAAGCTTCTTAAAGTAGTGTGGTGATGAGCAAAGACAGGTGGGTAAATTTCCCTCTCCACTTGCTGTGAAGATGTATCATTGTACCCTCATTCCCTATGCCGTTTGCAGTGGCCTTCAAACTGAACATGTTTACTCTCTTCGGATTCAGAATCAGAATTAGCGTTATTCGAGGCACTTTTTTTGATCAAACACATCTCTTGATTAGCTTGTTTAGGTTTGCTTAATTGAGATTGGAGCTATCTGGAGCAGGACTGGACATTAGGATACATTGAGAACTTGATCTTAATCCTCTTCAAAAGTGGTCCAATTTTTACAATCCAATCGATTTCCAGTAGATAACAAAACATTCTTCCCTCACTGAATAACCCGTTTTACTTGGAAATACTGTACGTTACACTGTGAAAATAAAACGTGTTTCGAATGCCTTTTTATGTTGACTTTGAAGTTCATCCCTAGCTCTAAAACTTGATCATCCAGTAGCCAACAAATCATTCGCTTTCATCTTTCCTCTCTGGCTTCAAACATGCTAAGCCTTACTTGTAACCCACAGCCATTTATGATATTCAAAGCACTAAATACCCCTTTGTGTTCAAGAAAAACTCTGGTACTTATGGTTTAAAAGCCTTTATTCAAACCTTGGCTTTGTGAGAGATTCTTCCTCTCTTCCCAGGGCTTCTCAGGTTGGCAGGGAGAGCGCGGCGATGGCCGATATTTGTGTCCCGAGTTCCCGGTTCCCAAAGTGCTGAATGGGAGAGGAATGCGCCCGGGCAAGCAAAGCTGGCAAGGCCCCTACCCGAGACCTCCGCTGCCTAATGTGAACTCATATCTCACTCGGGATGCCATTGACAAAGAGCAACTCTCCACGGGCACTGTGTTCCACCCTACTCAAAACCTCATCTATCAAGAGTGAGGTCTGAGTGTGTTTGTGTGTGAGAGAGCTGGAGAGTTACTGTGGCTTGGCTTTCAAAGTGACCAGCATAAAGAGGATACATTTTCACAGAGTAATGACACAAGCTCGACTTGGCAGCGGTCGGCGAAAACGCTTTGAACCCACCGCGCCGGAGAGCACAGCGCGTTCCTTATACAGAGGAAGCCGTTCGGTCAGCGTAACAGTAAACTTTCACAGGAAATGTAAAACGCTATAGGCAAGAAGGCCAAACTTCCATATTAATGCAGTTTTAAAAATCCACCACAGTTTACCCAGCACAGCTTTTTTATTTTAGCCATTTTGTTAATGAAAGAAACAATGTGAGCAAGAAATTCCAAGTCAATTACGTCCTTGAACCATTTAGCCAACATTTTTATTGAGACTTGTAATGCATAACAATGAGTCATTTTTGCTGGACTCTTTCTTTTGGACAGAACTGAAAGGATTCCGGTAAATTCTGAAAATAATTGTTCTGCTACAGACAGCCCCTTTACAGACTTTTTTTTGTTTTGTTTTGGTGGTGAGTGGAGATTATTGTTGTAGAAACTTCCTTGGCAGTACAGTATCGACTTGTTTTCCAACTAATGAAAGGACCCAGGCAGGGTGCTTGTCTAGTTGGAATCCATAGCCTTTTGGGGCGAGTGAAAATCAGGTCAATTCCACTGGGTCATTTCAGCAAGAGGAAAGCTACCCTCATCCCATATTTAAAACCATCCCCTCTCTCTTTCTCCTTCCTCTCTTTGCCATCTGCATGCCCCTGATGCAAAGTAAACAAGCCAAAAGGAGTGAAACCATACAAACAAATCAATGAAGTCTATTGTCCATGGCCAGTTCTTCAAAATGCTTTTTCCCCTGTAGCACAGCCTCATTTAAAAAAAGTCAGAGTATTACCTCTAGCTCTTGCATTTCTAATCATATCATTCAGATGACTTTCCGTAACCAGTAAAAATGCATTCAGTCAGGCTAAATAGCATAAACTGCTGACTCATGCCACAAGCTAACAACAGAAGATGCAGGCGGTTGCATTACCGAGCAGGTTTGCTGAACGCTGCTCGAGCCTGTTAGGAAAGGAAATGTACTAATGAGCAGCTCAGCTAGTTTTTTTTTTTTTTAAGGCAATTTCTTTTGTGGCTTTCTGAGTTTATATTAAGATATATCAGATATGACTGGGTGGAGTCACATAATTTCTGCATTAGAATAGGCCTATGATACAATCTGTAATCTCTGTGGTTTCTATATACCAGTGATGGGAAGTTCGGATCATTTTACCGACTCGGACCTTTGAGTCTCGTTCAGCAAAATTAATGAATCTTTTTTCGAGTAATTTCGTTCATTTGAGCAAAATATTATTAAAATGTTACGTGTTACTTCCCTAACACGTCTACTACTTACGCAAACGTTGATCACACTACAAACAATACAAAACTGCTATAAGAAACGGAAAAGATTAATTAATTGTTTACCTGGGTCTTCAGTCTATGATTAGCTCACCTCACCTCTTATCTGAAAGTCTTCAGGTTTGAGTCGTTCGTTCATCACGTGACAATCCCATAAACTTAACCAATGCAGTCTGAGCCAGAAAGAGAATTGATTAGTTCATTTCTCGAGTTTTCGGGTTTGAGTCGTTCGTTCATCACGTGACAGCCCCATAAGCTTAACCTATGCAGTCTGAGCCGGAAAGAGAATTGATTATTTCATCTCGAGTCTTCGGGTTTTTCAAGTCATTCGTTCATCACGTGACAGCCCCATAAACTTGACTAATTCCAGTACAGAACCTATAGGATGTTGCGCATGCGCGACTGAACGAATCACTCCCCGAGACGACTCGTTCTTCCCGAGTCACATTAAAGATACGTTCAAAATGAACGAATCGTTCAAGAACGACCCAACACTACTATATACAGGGCTGGCAGTTTGATAATACATATTTAATTTTGGTGCATTTATCACAATACATTATTTGCATAGGATATGTGTTTTTAATTCCAAATCTACATAAGTAAAAGAAACAAATGACAACTCAGCTTTGTCAGTACATCTGTTGATGAATGCTTATGCAACAATTGGTGAAGTGTGACATTTTTTTATGATGTGTTAAGTGCTTGCGTAATTAAATATTACACATGAGGATGATGGAATTATTTCCCTAAAGGCAGTTCTGTTGAGGGCTTGTTTTTTAAGGAGTGGTTGAAAGGAAGAGGTAGAGTGCTTAAAGTTTTTGTGAGTGAATGTTTCAGGTCACATCTTAAAAGCAAATGTTAAATGATGTTTTGCATGAAAATTGTTTTAGGATTATTAATATTTTGTTCCAAAATTTCTGTGTATATGCGTTACTTTTGCATTTGTTTATTATTTTTCATTCAGAATGTATTTTTTATATATATAGCAATCATCCATTCCATCTAAATGCTGACCTCTGGCGTTCGATTCTGTTCCTCTTTCTTTCTTCTCCTGTGTGCTTGGATGGCCTATATGTGATAAAAATGGACTTAGCATAGCTGCCATATTTAGCCAGATCACTGATTTCCCCTCATGAATTGCTGTAGAAAAACAGAAAGGAGAGCTGAGGTCGGCCAAATGCAACTTGTACTCATAGCCAGAAAACGTACAGATAGTCAGAGCTAATCTTACTGGAAAATAACAGCTTGTAATATTGTTAGGTCAATAAAGTGACACACTAAGCTCTGATCTTAAAGAGATGTTATCGCTAATTTGCCAATTTCTTTTTACAATACAAATTTATTTTGTAAATTCAAACTTCTATTCCGTTAGCATTGCATTTGGCTTGATTTTGTCAAACCTGATGCTGCATCTCTGATTGTTATCAGCTGTACGAGAGTTTGATTTTTTATTTTTTTTCACCGTCAGCCTGAAATTGTAAACCACAGTCCAGTTTGTATGATATCCACCCATATGGTGCTGTAACATCAGCTAAAAGAAAGAAATCTCAGGGCATCATCGGCCAAAGATTAGTTCATCATGACCAAGCAGTATCAGCACTGGCTCATTTGCTCCATTACAGCTGCCTCCACCTAGTGGCTGCTTTGTAAAACACAATTTTGACAACTGACCCTAGATCAGGCGTTACATGCTCAGGTAAGCGTAAGCAGAAAGAATTCTGTTCTGGGATCAGTTCTCATCAGCATGAAGGAAGCTGAATCAGGGCCAACGAAGAGGCCATGCCCTCCCGTCAAGCTGCTAGGCTTCCAGATCTTTCTTTAGCGTGGGCAGAAGGCCTCTGACACTTTACCAGACACGTAGGCAGATGCTTGGCACACACACCAGGAAGTGCTCACTATGCCAGTGCCACGTCACTACACATGCACATACATGCGCACGTACATATGCAAATACATACATGCAACAGTGTGTCAAACATACTCCCACGCTAACACATAACAAATGCAAACATTTCCCTCCACAAACAGTGAGAGCATACACACAAGCGCCCACGCACCGACCAAGCAAAAGAGGACAAACGCCCACACGCAGACGCTCACAAATATGGCTACACAGAAAAGCCACTATTCTGTGCTCTAACTTTTCCTGATAACTCTTAACTGTTTCTCTTTTGCATCTTTATATTCTATTTAATCATTAGTGGTGCTAAGGCAAACATCACGGTTACTATTGCTTCAGCCAAACAGATATTTGTGTAGCGGAAGATCCACCTGAGTAATATTTAAAGGTATAGTTAACCCCAAAATTTAAATTCTGTCATTAATTACTCTTGTGTCATTCCAAATCCTTAAGACCTTCATTCATCTTTGTAATACAAATGAAGATCTTTTTTATGAAATCCAAGAGCTTTCTGACCCTGCATAAACAGCAACGGAACTACCACGTTCAAGGTCCAGAAAGTTAGTAAGGGCATCGTTAAAATAGTCCATGTGACATCAGTGGTTCAACTGTAATGTAGCTTCATAACATTACTGTTTAACCACTGATGCCACATCAGTGTCTTTGCAGGGTTGCGGTCTTTGCAGGGTCAGAAAGCTCTCAGATTTCATCAAAAATATCTTAATTTGTGTCCCGAAGATGAACGGAGGTCTTGCCGGTTTGGAACGACATTAGGATGAGTAATTAGGCTAATGACAGAATTTTCATTTTTGGGTGAACTAACCCTTCAAGGTCTGACTTGGACCAGTAAGCAACACAATAGCAAGTGCCGATAACATCTTAGCAATGACATAGCAACTTGCGAAAAATCAACCAGGGCTGCATTTTTTAAAAGTATTGTAAGCCTAAGTAGATCATAGAAATAACTTGCTCAGGACATGAGCAACTGCATAACAAACTATTGTGGTTACATGTTTCTTCAGAGCAGTCTAGTTTCTTGTTATTCTGTTTCCCTCATGTATTGCTATTAAAGCCTCATGTTGTGGTTTATGAGTGTGCGTTCACGAATTAGATGAAGGAAGTTATTTGTGAGTGTGTTCTGGTGTTGTCACGGTCCGGTGGCTCTTTCGCACTCTTTGCAGCTGCCGCCTCAGGCAAACACACCAACGGAGAGATGGATAAACGAGGAGGAATAAACAGTTGAACTGGGAGAGTCTGGTTTTGATAATAATGACGGATTGGTAAGTAGAGAGGTCATGTGACAGTGTCCAGCTGATGAAATGTCAGTGATGAGCAAACGTCTCAGCCTAGGCTTCTCTCTCGCTCTGTTCGGCTGGACATGCTGGTGTATATGTGCGTTACGTAACCATCTGTCTCATAGCTTTAGCATCAAACAATATGGAGGTTGTTTTTCCGAAGGCAGTGCTGTTCAGAGACTCAGATCTCTCCAGTTAAAGTGAGTTTTCAAAGCTAAAATGTAAATCAGATCCTGAAATATGTACATGATGCCTCAGTGTTTGGTTTTTACTATGTAGTGTACTTTGTTTCCACTAGAGGGCTGTACATTGATGCTTGATATAGCAATGGCTGTCAGAGGGGTGGTAGGTGTGTGTGTGTGTGGGTCACAATCGCTAGAGAATGTGTAGAATGTTGTTTATCTGTGTCAGCTGTTATTTTGGCTGCTGGGATTGTGGTCTGCCCATGTGACCTGACATTGTTATATAATTTACTAAAATTAGCACAAACACTTACAAACCGCATGTACTCACTAACACGAACACAAACAAGCCATCTTTAAGATACGATCACTGTTTTGAGATACACTTGAGCCAAACCCACAGCCTTCATTGTAGTGTTATGGGTATATTCATGGATTTACACGCACCAACACAACACTCGCGATAAACGCTCACAATCACTTGCTCGCCCGCTGAAAAGATGACAATGTGTCCAGACACTTAATATACAAAGCTGTCACGCTCGCAAGTACATGGACACCTTGGCGCACAGCACACTAATCTGGCACATGGCATACAACACAACACAACACAACACATGAATTCATGCCCTGCTTTCCCAGGCCCCCGCCTCCTCCCCGCTCGAATGACCGTTGACAACCTCACACTGAATGGCCTATTAGTCATTTTCAGCACATGTAGTCCCACCTCACACCCTCCCACACACGTGGAAGACCGTATATGCTCTCTTCGATCAAGAGTAAGTGTGCTCTATCAATGTCACAAACGGGTTGGGGTCTTTCAGAAAGGACGTCTAGCTTCCAACTGCATTGTGAATATTGCAGTGAAGGAAACCCAAATGCACACATAATTACAGACAAATTTGTGTGTGTGTGTGTATACATATATATATATATATATATATATATACTGTGTATATATATAGGGACCAATTCTCACTATTAACTAGTTGCTTATTAGCATGCCTATTATTAACATATCGAATATGTGCTTTATAAGCTAACATTATAAAATTAATAATAATAGGCTTGCTTATTAGCATGCCTGTTATTAACATATTGAATATGTGCTTTATAAGCCAACATATTGGCTTATAAAGCACATATTCTACATGACCATATTCTACATCCCTAATCCTATCCTAGTCCTACCCAATACCCAAACTTAACAACTACCTTACTAACTACTAATAAGCAGCAAATTAGTAGTTTGAGGCAAAAGTAGTAGTTAATGGTTTATTAATAGTGAGAATTGACCCTTAAAATAAAGTGACCGTGAAAATGTATTAATATTAATAACATATTTTAATTATATGTACACTTTCTTAAAAGATCTAAATAAAAATAAAAACATTTCAATTTGCCCTATTATATATTTCTATATTATTTCTATGTATGAATGTGTATATATATATACACACATATATATAGTTATATAAGTTATACATAAAATATATGAAACAATGTGCATTTAATTTGACATGAGCATTTAATAAAATTATCATTTGAATAATTAATCGTTAATGTTAAATTAATGCATTAAATTGATGATCCTTGCTCAAATTAATTTTACTTGAAAGAGTTTCAGAGAGCAGTATTTTATTACCATGCATTTTCTCTGCAAATCAAACCAGTGACCTTGCTGTTGGAAAGAAAGATAACGTTGCAATGATTATTAGAGGAACGAGGAGAGTAAAAAATGCTTTGAAGACATTGCTTATTGATGGACTATACATTTGCATTAGCATATTTGTCCCAATTGTATTATGAGCACAAGTCTGTTAGTCATCAGCAATCAATGAGCATCAGTTTTCTCCCATTTTGTATTTATCCGAACGATTTTCATCCAAGAAAGAGTATTTGATTGTCTTCATTATCAATAGACAAACATGTGGGTGTGTAGGAAACTAAATATTGTTTCATGTGTTTGCAATATTCATTCTGAACCTCTCTGCCCTGGCACCGTTCTGGTCTATACACTTCTTTCCTTATCACAATGACTCACTTGGATTCTCTGCCAATAAAATGCTTACCCACATACACAGTTCTGATTATCATTCTGATACCGTTCCTGTCAGAAACGCTTACATTTCCTACTTCCTCAACAAAAAAAAAAGACTCGTCCACTAGGTCACTTTGAACAATGAGGTAAAAACTATTTCATTTTGAAAGTCCTTAGTTATGGTGACTAATACAAGTTACTCGGCCCTGTTCTATATTTCATCAGACTGACAGAGCGTATCCTCAGGCAAGCTTTAACTAGAATTTGAATGCCATTTTGTGATTTGCCAAAATTGATGTCACTTTGACTTGATTTGCTAAAAGGATAGTATTTGTGTGGCTCCACTGTAATCAGTTGAATCAGTGGATGCTGGCTATGCCTCAAGAACTGGAGTTCTATGTGATTGGCTGAAACTGAGTGATATAACAAGTCACCTCTGATTGGCTGGAGCGCTGGTGGTCATTTGAGTTAGTGTGAACGAGGCCATCTCCATAGTGTAACATCTCCATAGCAACCCCATGGAGGTCAGTGTCTGTGAAGGCATGCATGAGTCATTAAAAAATTTAAAAAAAAAAAATGTCCTGTATTGTATGTTTTTGAAACTACTAAGCATTTGTAAATATGGTTAGTAATGAGGGGGATGAAAGAAAAAAAGCGGAAGAAAGAGGAGGACAAGAACTGCTCGAAAAGTAAAAACTGTATACATGACCATGCATTTAGCTCATGTACATTTAGAATTCATTTTAAATCCTTGAGCTTAGGCAGGAAAGCATTCAAACCAGAGAAAACATAGATGAATGTACTGTGTGTTGGAGAAGCTACCTTGACAGTTTTGGTGCATCATTGCAGAATGTATATCACAGTTATGCATTTCCGGCTTATTGATTTATTTCGCATTATTATCATTGCCATAGGAACAAATTATTTCTGAATCCGAGGACCTGAACAGATCATAGTACAACACTACGTGAAGCTTGCTATAGACTAATTCTAGTCTAACGTCGTTAAATTAAAGTGATGCTAGTTAACTATATTTAAAGTTACTAATAAAAAGTAGTGAACTACATTTAAGCTACTTAAAGGCACAATATGTATTTTTTTGCCACTAGAGGGCGCGTATTCAAAACAAACAAAGAAACAAAGGCGTAGTAAGATGATGCTGTGACTGAGTGTGGAATCATGGGAGTTGTCGTCTTCATCCCCACAGCCGAAGCAATCCGATGGGACTCAGGCAGAAATCATGTTCATGGATGAGCTAGCTAATGTATTCAATATTTATTAACGTCATAGTATGAAGCAGAGTGAGGCGGAAAGCCGTCGAAGCAAAACGAGGCCGCTGAACGAGTGTGACACACGGCTCGAAAGCAGCGGAGCTTTTATTATGCCACAGTCGACTGCTTCCGCTCCTTCCAGAAAGCAGCGGAAGTAAGCAGCGCAGTTTTATCATACTAGATACATTTGAAAGTTCTGTTATATTGCTACTCTGTGCGGTCGTCACCTGTCTAATAAAATGCATAGCATATTAAAGTGTCTTTGGTGTTTCCATGTTTTCTACAAAACAAAACCGGAAATCGAGGGGTTATGACGTCATTGGCAGGCGACACAATGACCCTCGAGCGATTTTTCCCCCTGCTCCAGCAGGAGGAGGATGAATTCAGGGCGAAGGAGGGGGTCCATTGGGGCACACAACGGAAACAACAACACTGCGAGAAAAACGGAAACAAAACGGATGGGAAACACGCAATAAACTGTTTTTGGTTGGAGATTCTGTCACACTTCCCTAAAGCGAGGAGCGAGGAACGAGGAGACAAGGCGTACACTCAAACAATAGTCTTTTAATCCAAAAATCCAGGAGGTGACACTTGGCAGACAGGAACACAGGAAACACATGGGTTGACGTACAATCTCCGACAAAAGCCCTATTCGCACGGGATTAGTATTACCCGGTGACCTCCAGTCATTTGTAATAATTGCTGAGGTTGTCTGTGATCTTAATCCCGTGCGAATCGGCCATGTCTGTAATTTGCAAAGTAAAAATTCCCCCGCAAATGACCTACCATATTTCGCTGAACACTGAGGTCCTGTGATAATATTAGGCCCGTACGAATCGGCATCTCTGCGATTCGGCCAGCATTTGGCAGGTCGTATATCATTTTTCGAGGTTTTGTTTCCTGTGCACCTTTTCATCCATCTTTCGCGAAGAATGGAGCTGCATTGGAGTGTTTGATAGTATTTTGGGTGCTGTCATCATATCGCTACACCATACAATTTGCAGAAAGAGAAAGCTGAAAAGCTTTTGAGGTTAACGTGTTACAAATAAATCAAGCATAAAGCTTGAGATATTATTTTAACCTGGTGAAATGTAAATGACACTGCGCACGAAACTATATTAGTTTCTTTTTTTTTTTATCCATCTGGACCATAGAACGGGACTCTCAAAGCCTTGACATCCGGGTATCCGGTAGATAAGTCGGTAAATTCGAGTAAAATCACAGGCTTTGCTTATCCCGTGCGAATGCACCACACGAAATTCAGAGGTGGGGGGTTAATTTCAAAATCACACAAGGTCCCCAGATAATACTAATCCCGTGCGAATAGGGCTAAAGACAGACAGCACAGACTAATAAACACAGGGCAATCAGGGGAACACAGGTGCATGGAATTACTAATTAACGGGGACAAGGAACACATGGGGAGGGAAAACACAGCAAAACCAATCCAGTGGCATGACAAAAACACAAAAACATGATAACATAATAAAAAACATGATTTTTGAAATTTATTGAATTTTTTGAAGTTATTACTGTTTTTGCAAATAAACACTTCAATTATTTTTAAAAATAATAAATATTATGAAAAACAAACATTTCATTTAGTTGCCAATAAAACACTTCTTATTTCAGCTGAAGTAATAAAAGTACTTGAACAAAAATAAAAAAAGCTAAATATTAAAAACATTGAAGCTACTTAAGCACCAGTGTTGTTATTATTGACTAAAACAAACACAACATTTTTTTTTTTTGAGAATTAAAATAAATCTGAAATAAAATAATTATTTTTTTTAAATAATAATAAATAATAGATGAAAAACAAACATTTCAGTTAGTTGCCAATAAAACACTTCTTATTTCAGTAGAAGTAATAAAAGTACTTAAACAAAAATTTTTAAATTGCTAAATATTAAAAAACAAAATTACTAAATGTATATAGTATATAAATAATACTAAAATAACACTGCACTAAATACAACTAATTCAACTAAATAGTTCAAAGAAACTTTAAAAACAAATATTTTATTTAAAAAAATGTAAAAAATTAAATATAAAAAAAAAAATAGTAGAAAATGATGTGCAGGGGCTTTTGTGAACACTACTTATATGAATAAGTCAATCTACTTCTTGAACCATTTAATTGAAATAAACTGTCAGAACAAAACAATTTGCTAAAATGAACAATGTAAACTGTAATTAAACAGCTGAAATTGCTGCGCAACAGAGAGACAGAGAGAGAGAGAGAGAGAGAGAGAGAGAGAGAGAGAGAGAGAGAGAACATTCTAGAAGAGAGTTCGATCACTTCCTCTGCTGTAAGTGTAGAATACATTGTGATATACAAAATACATACATACACACACACACACACATATATATATATATGGAAAAGCTGCACAATATTGAAAACGTTACGCTAGACCACAGATGAGCACGTTTGACTTTCCCACAGAGATCAGAATGTGTCTCGTTTCATGAACAATTCGCAAATATCAGCAATGACACGTCTATTGGCTGGTTTCGCAATGGATAACAATTTGCTCAGCTGTTTTTCCATCACAATGCTCTTCAGCCTCTGAAGACGCAGCGATGAGTCTCTCATTCTCTAGAAACCTCCAGAGGATTCTGTACATTAGCTGCGTATGACAATGAGTCGTGACAGTGGAGGGAAGTGACCGTGCCATGTGACTCACATCCGGTCAACACCCTTTTTCCACTGTCTATATGCAAGACAGTTATTCCCTATCCATCTGCTAATTTTTTTTATTTCTTTACATTATTCTGTTGAACTAAGAGTCACTGTCTTTCTTGGAATACAAATGGCTTGGTTTATTTAACTGGCTGGGGGATTTCCTACAGCCTGTTTCGATTACAAATCATTAACTTGGCCTCTAAACACTGTACAGTAGAGCTCATTCATTTTGTGTCATAGGTGATATGTCAGAAAGGACACACTTAGGCAGCGCGCTGCAGTTTGGGGGCCATTTCTATTTTAAAAGTCGTACTTGTTTCCGGTGTTTGATAGAGGAGGTCTGTGCTCTTGTTTGCATGATCTAAATAGGTTCTTCCTCTGTTTTACTGTTTTTCCTCTATCAGAAATATCTGATAAACGACTGGGTAGTCATAGAGATGAAGTGAATGAGTAAAGATTTGTCTGTATAATTCATTAATCAGGGGCCATTGATTGGGATTGGTGTGTGTGTATATGTGTGCGTCAGATATAATGCACCATAAAAGGTAATTATAAAAGGAGACAAACACTTCTCTCATTTCAAGCAAACTGACAGTATCGAATATGCACAACCTGCAGTTAACTGCCAAATGTTTTAGATAGTTGTGGAGAAACTCAATCAGAAACTGGTCCAGTCATCAGATTCAAACCAAGACATCAACTGTCACATCAGTGTGGCTTTGTGATTTTATGGTTACATAAAAAAAAAAAAAAAAAAAGTTTCAATTGGCAAAAACTGCTGAAAGAGTTAAACTGGAAGAGTTAACTAAGACTGCTTACTACACTAAAAAAAAAATTGTAAATAAGATTATTGGAGTACATCTACAAGAAAAGAATATTTCTTTTTCACATTTAATTCAGTGTTACTTGCCATTTCTTTGTAATTCTTTGAGAAATTTACTAGCAATTTCTGAATGAAAATTGTTTTTACATCAATTTTATTTTTCTGGATTTAGGTAAAACCCTATGGTACAAACCTGAAATTATGTGGTTTGTTGAGGAAACGCGTGTTAGCTATTTCTATGTGGTCAAATTTGTGTATATTTCCTGGCGAAAGAAAGAAACTAATGAAAAACTCCCTCAGATTTTCTTTAAAAAAGGGAGACAAGTAATATCAAGAGATCAGAATATCATATAATCTAGATTTGAACCATAAGAAACCACCCTAAAGAAACCACCTAGCAATGTCCTAGCAACTCACTCAGCAACTGCAAAGCAACACTACAAAAAATGCCTCAAACACTTTAGGAACCACATAGCAACACTCAGGCAACCAACCGCCCAGTAACATAATAGCTCACATATTTGGCAGAAAATGTAGTTTTGATTGAGAAAGGAGGGAAAGTTCATGTACAAAGGAATATATAAGCACAGACAAAATCAGAACTTGATTGTCCTAGCAGAGTATGCCTGTGAATAGAAATGTCACCTATTCATATCTAGAACCCAGTTTAGCTGGTTTAGTTCTGATTAACGTGTGTGAAGTTTGTAGGCTGTGAGAATTAAATATTCAGGGTTTTTACAAAGTCAGTCATATCTTAAGTGTAAATGTGAAAAGTGGTCGCTCATGTTTAGAAGTGTGTAGTTGATAAAGTTATGCTCAGGGGATGTACAAAATCTGCATTTATTTGAACATTAGATCTGGCACAGAGTAGTGTGAAGAGAGAGACAGTGGGAGAGAGATATCTAGAGATGAAGATTAGTAAATTTTGAAGTCAACAAGATTTTTTTTTTGATTCAGCAAGGATGCATTAAAATGTTCAAAAGTGACATTAGAACAACATTTATGGTACAAAAGATTTGAAAAAAAACATGTTTTTTGTTTTGTTCTTTCTGTTCGTCAAAGAATCCTGAAAAAAAAAAACAGTGTCACGGCTTCCACAAAAATGTTGAGCAGCACAACTGTTTTCAAAATTGATAATAAGAAATGTTTCTTGAGCAGCAAATCAGCATGATTTCTGAAGGATCACGTGACGCTGAAGATTGGAGTAATGATGCTGAAAATTAAGTTTTGCCATCACACTAATAAATTACATTTAGAGACATATTCAAATAGAAAACCCTTTTAAATTGTAATATTTTTTCCCACAATATTACTGTTTTTGATGTATGTTTAATCCAACGATGGTGAGCATAAGAGACAAAAAAATAAATAAAAATTCAGACTTACCCCAAACTTTTGAACAATATTTTGTATTATTGATTTATACATTGTATATGAGATTCAGTAAGTATTTGGATTTGTTGTTTTTTCCACATTTGAAAGTACCATACCCAAAGGGAAATCTGAATCATCCTATTTCTTAAAGGAACATTACAGGTTCAGTATAAGTTCATCTCCACATTACCACATAAAATAATTTTCACTCATTGCTCAGTTAGTAGAGACAAAAATGGGTTTAAAGTAATCCACTAACAACTTGAGTAAAAAATGCTAAATGTAAAGACTATTTGTGACCCGTGCTGGCTAAATGAGTCAGAATGCGCACAGGGTAATTTTGAGCTACAGGCAAAAAAAAAAGTGAAAAATGTCAATTTTGGTTGAATTGGTGGTTTTCGCAAAAATGAATTAAGTCCTCGTCTAGTGATCCCAATGCTCCAAATAGTAATTAAACATCTAAAATTATTTTTATTTGTATGTTTTCTGAGAGGTCTACGTTTTTTTTGTCTAACTGACCCATCCGAAGCATGCACATAAGGATGTGTCTCTCAGGCAGCGCCTGATCCCGATATACAGATTACAATATGTACTTCAAAATATCTGTCATAGTGAGTATTCACATAAACATAATATGTTATGTCTTAAGTGTACATTTGTGTAACTGTTGGGGAAAAACATCTGATGTGTAACATTATATTAGATCGGTGCATTACAGTAGGTCTTAAAGGGGTCATCGGATTTTTCCACAAGTTGATATGATTCTTTAGGGTCTTAATGAAAATCTATAACATACTTTGGTTAAAATTTCTCAATGGTAGGGTAAAACAACACCCTTTTTACCCTGTCAAAAACAGCTCTTTTTTTCATACATTTATGTTCAAACAACATGTAATAGTGCATTTCGCATCCGATGACCCCTTTAATATATAAGTTACCTGTCTCAATGTTAATCAAACAATAAATAAAAGAAAAGAGGGAATCACTCGCTGCTCTTGCTTGAACTGCTTTTGTTGTTTTAATAAACAGTTTAATTCTAATGAACACACTAAAGTGATTTTTGATTGACATTTGACCAGCCTATTTGTTTTTCTTACTTGAATGCTTATGTTTAGATGCAAGGTTAAAAAGTAATGCACTATTTCATTTGTTTCTCTTATATTTGTTTTTCTGTTTATTTACATCTTTGTTGTCATTTTAATAACAAAGATAAAATAAAAATAGCTATATTGTAATTATTAATATAGTAATTATTATTAAGAAAAGAAGTGGAGGAAAAGATGAAACGTTGTTGGGTGATTTTGCTTTGGAACTCGGTTTTTCTCATAATTGACTTTGCTGACTATCGACTTCAAACAGGTGTAGCTCAGTCATTTTCAAAACTGATTTATGGAGTTGTTGTCTATACTGAAAGTTTATTGGGAAAGACAATTCATTAGCTGAACAATCGGTATACTGTTAAACAACAGTCCAGTCCATTGAACACACTGTACTTCTATCCCTCATAGCTTTGTTTCTTTCCTGGCAGAAATTAAATATGGATTGCAGGATGCTACCCTGACTAAGCTCTATTATATACATTATTTAATTATTCTATACAAAAAAAATTTATTGTTTGGGCTATTTGAGCTGCAACATCCTTTTAGCAGTATATGTTTTTTAGCCAAATGAACTTTGGTAATATGAATAATGAACTTCTTAGCAGTGTTGGGCTAGTTACTCCAAAAACGTAATTTATTACTTATTACAGGTGCATCTCAATAAATTAGAATGTCGTGGAAAAGTTCATTTATTTCAGTAATTCAACTCAAACTGAAACTCGAGTATTAAATAAATTCATTGCACACAGACTGAAGTAGTTTAAGTCTTTGGTTCTTTTAATTGTGATGATTTTGGCTCACATTTAACAAAAACCCACCAATTCACTATCTCAACAAATTAGAATATGGTGACATGCCAATCAGCTAATCAACTCAAAACACCTGCAAAGGTTTCCTGAGCCTTCAAAATGGTCTCTCAGTTTGGTTCACTAGGCTACACAATCATGGGGAAGACTGCTGATCTGACAGTTGTCCAGAAGACAATCATTGACACCCTTCACAAGGAGGGTAAGCCACAAACATTCATTGCCAAAGAAGCTGGCTGTTCACATGGCTTGGAGTGCTGTATCCAAGCATGTTAACAGAAAGTTGAGTGGAAGGAAAAAGTGTGGAAGAAAAAGATGCACAACCAACTCCTTTCAAAAGTAATATTATTGCATTACTTATTACTTTCTGGCAACAGTAATTAGTTGCACTACTAGTTAGATTACACACCCCACAGAAATTGTAATTCCCCACTATATTCCTCTGACATGTTACTAACAATATATTTCCGCCTCATCATTTCACCAAAATCAACACTAGATCACAGTCAGAAGTTATTACAGAAGATTGATAGCGTAGTTTAAGTAGAGGTGTTGTATTAATTTCATTGTGTAGCTTGAAGTTAATTGTAGCTGTAATTTCTCTGTTACCCATATTCAATTATATTTCATGATGTATTTTATCAAAAGAAATCACAAGTTCATAAGAAAATGTTTCATCTTCTAAAAAGATTTTTAATTAGTAATACAATTTATATCAGGATCAGAGGGATGTGGGTGGGTAAGCCATGTAATGCAAGAGTAAAGTAATGCCACAACTTACACATCAGTGTTCAGATCATCTTTTCTCCTGACAAAATCAAGTAGTAAAACACTGGTTAGGACAAGAAAATTGGTTAGTAAACTATTTTGTCACCCTAGTCTCATGTAACTAAGTAACAAGCTGTTTTATGGATTGTAATTGTAATATTACTGAAATCTTATTAGTAATTAGTTACACTACTAGTTACAGCAAAAATAATATTATTACTGTAACTAGTTACTAGTAACTAACTAGTTATGCCCAACACTGGTTGTGACAAGAAATTTGGCTAGTAAACAATTCACTGTAAAAAAAATCCAACTTTCGAAAAGTTCTACTAAGCAATGTAAAAAAATAGCGTGAACTTGGAGAAGTCAGTTTAATTTTTTGTGTGAACTGAACAAAAATACTCTAAACATGTGGATACTCAAGTATTTGTTCAGAACATATCCAAATGTTCTCACTTTTCAAATTGAGTCATCTGAACAAACAATTTTACATTGAACAATACTGCACAAGTTCCCAGCATGCATTGCAGCTTGAAAACATTTTATGTTAATTATTATTAAAATGGATTACATTTGTTTCTGAAGGGAATGCGCCCCAGATCTACATAAATGCATCTATGTTTGTGCGAATCATTCATGATCCAGCCTCATCTACAGAATAATTGAGTATAATGTTTTGTAATGAATCTTTGCAAATCGCCTTTCCTAATAATGTGTTAATTGGCAAGTTTCACGATGAATGCGGCTAAAGTAAACAGTCTCCCTGAGAGCAGCTCGGAAGAGAGGGGCGGGGTCAGCAGAGCCCATTAACATTTAAAGGGAAATGCTACAAAAACGGCTTGATCTGAAAAGAGCTGATTTTGACAGGGTAAAAAAGGGGGGTCAGCAGAGCTCATTAACATTTAAAGGAAAATGCTACAAAAACGGCTTGATCTGAAAAGAGCCGTTTTTGACAGGGTAAAAAAGGTGTTTTTTACACTACCATTGAGAAATTTTAACCAAACTATGTTACAGACTTTTCATTAAGACCCTAAAGAATCATATCAACTTGTGGTAAATGGGCATCCTATGACCCCTAATATTATCATTGTTTTAAATTTTACTGGCTTATGCTGCTGCTGCTGCTGTCACTGTCAGTCATGTGGTCAGAGTTCATATTTTTACTGATTTAAAATTTGTTGATCCTCACCATGGTTGAGAATAGTGTGCTGAGGTACTGTGCATCTCATTGCAACTTGTTTAATACATGTATCTATTAGCATAAATGTTTGACTTTAGTTTTAAGAGGCAAAACCTACCCATATTATGTAGAAGGCTTTGAAAATAAACATAAATCTAAAAGAAAGAGCATTGTTAAAAAAGATTAGCATGGCTAAATGCTAAAAAAATCTTTGGTTGCTCTAACAGATCTTTTAACACGCAGTAGACTGACTTTTATTCATTAGATGAACTAACGTTTTTAAGTTGTCAGGTGCTAGTTGAGTTAACTTAACAATTTGATTTCGATAGGTTGCCTTATTTTTTGAGTTAGGTCAATTTTTTTTACAGGAATGAGCTGTTTTATGGATGGTGACTGTAATATTATTACTGAAATTTTATAAGTATAGTTACACTACTAGTTACTGCAAAAAGTAATATTATTACTAACTAGTTACTAGTAACTAACTAGTTACTGCCCAACACAGGCTGTGACAAGAAAATTGGTTAGTAAACAATTTTGTCACCCTAGTCTCATGTACTGCAACTAAGTAACAAGCTGTTTTATGGATGGTGATTGTAATATTATTACTGAAATCTTATTAGTAATTAGTTACACTACTAGTTACTGCAAAAAAATAATATTATTAATGTAACTAGTTATTAATAACTAACTAGGTACTGCCCAACACTGGTTGTGACAAGAAAATTGGTTAGTAAACTATTTTGTCACTCTAGTCTCATGTTAACATGTATAACGTTCAAGTCAAGGGCTAAATTTTCAAAACACTTAACATTTACACTTAGCAATGCCTTGAACTATTGACTTCCACTGTAAGTGCATTACTGTTAACACGTTTTTTGCTCGTTTTACACATTGAGATATGACGCAGTTGTCAATTTTCTGTTTGATGATGTCAATAGAGTTTAACATGTATTGAACCCAGTTCATTCCCTTAACACTTTGGAGCAAAGCCAATTGCCATTTTAACCGTGAAACAGTTACTTCCATTCTCAAGATAATTGGCTACAGCTGAATCTGGGCATCAAAACGTCCTAGAACTTTTCTTGGAACACAATTCAGCGTCTTCCCCTTCTAGAAACTTGTTTTCTCTCTTGCGGCTGTTGTTGTTGTTGTTGTGTTTAAACACGACACTGAATTGCATCAGCCCAACTCAAAATTGGCCAATATGAATGAGAATCAAATTACTCCCTAAACTCTCATGCCATCAAATTTGATTCTTTCACGGCACGCACATGTACAAACATACAGACTAGATCAAGTCGATCGCTCCTGCCATAAGTCGGCCAGATAAATTTCAGCCTGAGCTGGTTTCTACCTGCTCCATCTCTGTGTGGGAGTTTGCTGACCCATTGTCACACTCACCGGTGTTTGACTGTACGTGTGTATATATCCAGATGTGTACTGCTGTGCACTTTGCCTGGTTGTGCAACCAGCATAAATCATTGGGCAACAGGTCATAAAAATAGTTATTCAAAGGATCACACAAGACACCGGACTTTAGAGAACTTCGCAGGAAACTTTGCACAGCTGTACCTGCGGCAATGTGCGTGTGTGTGTCAACAGTTTCATTACCGGGAGAAATAGATGCAGCGCATTGAAACAGAAAATGAGAAGATAAGAGAGAGAGAGCATGATATGATCGCTCATTTGAAGAGAGGAAACGGCAATGAACACTTGTCTGCTCTCTTTCTTTTCTCTTTCTAGCACCTGATTGTCAACGTGGCTGAATGGATTGTGAGAAAGAGAGAGAGAGAGAGAGAGAGAGAGAAAGAGGAGAGAGAGCCGGAGGTGAGTACACATCGTCCGCACATATTGTTTTGATCTGTCCTGTGTGTTTTTTATCCCCACTGTTGGCCTGCGCTGGACTGTTTATATGTCTGGGACATTCACACTCACATGGGCTGACACTCCTGACTTCCTTCAGAGAATTTATCCTTTGACACATTTGTGGGTTGTTGAACTTAAACAGATATGCAAACTTTGGAACGAAAAACCAAAGCCTTTTGAGGCTTGTGACAGATGTTTAGCTTTGGTAATATTTTCGAATTATGTAAAATGTGATTAAAACTCGGACAAAATTACTCAGAGTTTGGGAAAGACAACATGCTCGTTGTATTCTCTGTTACGTCATTTGTCAAGTTATGTCATGTTCACAAATTAACCAGCAGCCGAAAACAACTGTACAACATGACAATTCCTACAGCTTGGATGTAATATAAATATTTATGTCTTTGTCTCAGTTGTTTCTCCTACACAGCAATGAAATTGAGATTTTAAAGTTTTTTTTTTTAAGTGAAATAGTCTCTATTAAATCTCACACCCCTGTTTCAAAGATCTAAAAGTCTCAAACTGATAGGATTTAAAAGTCTTCAAAAGTCAGAAAATTCAATATGAACTTAAACATTTCTTCCTTATTTAAGCTGCTATTCCCTTTAATTTTATGCCACAATGCTCTTGCAATACGTCAACGAATGCCTCATTTGTTTCTAACTCTATTTTTATATTAGAAGAAACATCTAAGTTGATATTCAAAGTCTCTGAAACTATGAAAGAGCACTACAAAAGATTGTAGTAAAGTCAATAAGTTCGCCACTCTGTCTGCGTGTGGTTAGGATATCACGCACAGTCAGAAAGGCAGAGGAAGGGCTGTGACAAGTACTACTGAAATTAATCTGTCCCAATAGGTCGACTCCAGGATGACTGAGCGCCGTGACTGGCTGAATGACATGTCCCTCAAGCATATTTTGTTTGTGGTTGGATGGCGCGTCCCTGGCCGAATGCCAAACCTCCTGCGGGGATTTTACTGCTTTCTTAGGAAAGCAATGTGCTCTCTGGGGTTTCCGGGGGACTGAGGCCTCGCTACAGTTGTGCAAAATGAAACGCTTTGAATCTCTACCTCGCTGCGCTTACGACACATATGAATGTGTCCCATACTCAAAGCCAGATCAAAGTTTGTGACGTGTAGTCTGAGAGTGTTGTTTTTATCACTTGATGGGAGGTTTTGAATTGAGTTTTCAAAGTTAAATGGAAACACCAAAGCAGTAATAAAGAAGATATGTGGGGAGATGATTCAGAAATATGTAAATGCAAGGTGAAGACAAATTGTGGAGAGGGAATATGGCTTTTGAATATGGATACAAAGATTGAGTTGACACATAAGTTGTGCTACAGACAAGAGTGATACCATAAATCATACAGTAAAGTGCTGTTACTTTTCAAATGAGATGGTTACAGACGCTTCATTTTTGGGTGAACTGTCACTTTAAGAAAATTACTTTTTAAAGTCGTTCTAAAATAGGAACCAAAGCGCGATTCGCTCTAATTCCTATAGATTCCGTTTTCTACATATTCTAGCTTATGGTGAATAAAAAAACATCTGTGTGGAGTTTGTATGTTGTATAATGTTTTTTTTAATTATTGTGAAGTAAAAGGAATGAATAGCAACTCTCTCTCTTTTCACGGACACAAAGACCTCTTAGCAAAGTTATTCGTAGTCGAGTTCGTGGTCACCAGGATCGATGGCACGGATAAACTTTAATTAATAATCCTGGCCTGTCCCTGCTCTCTTGGCCACATAGCAGGCTCATAATTGTATGGCTGTGGTCCGTTATACGAGTATGAATAAACATTTACAATTTCCTCAGCGTCCGAACCGTCATTGTGATCCATTGTTTTCCTATTGTTTAAATTGACCGCACTCCCTCACGTTGCGTCACTTCCGGTTTTGCCGCTTTTCAGATGTGGAAGTAAAATTTTCTCCCAAAAACGACTCCAGAAGCCTCAAGTAGCGTATTTAGAAGTATATTTTAAAGAAAATCTAGTTCCTACTTTATTTTTCTATACATTGACTCAGTGAGTCTCTATAACTTGCAATATGCACTTTAAGAGAAGCAGAGAAACCTGGAGTCCTATTGAGGCAGGGGCAAAGGTGACGCCAAAAAAGAACATTCTTTGGCCGGCTGATGGTTGTTGTAAAAAGACACTGAAGAACACAATGTTCAGCTCTGTGTTTGCCAAGAGGCACTGCAATGATAAACAAGAATCACGTGTGTCCAGAAAATGTCACAGAGATCCCCTGAAAAAAGTGAACAAAACTATTTCTCTGTTTAAACAAAAGCTAAATCAGTTTCCTGTTTCTCTCTATTATTCTGTGACTTATTCATTCTGTTTTTACTTTATGACAGCAATTACCAGGCCGTGGACTGACATGCAAGATAAGCCCGTCCTGTTGTATAGGCTGACCAGCATGATTTTCCCTAAGCTAGAGTGTCAATCATCATTGGCAGCGGCAAACTGACAGTTTAAACCTAGTGTAGTCAGACCTATTAATAGTACTATTATTTAGGGTTAGTGATTTCAACAAAAACACCTAATCTTGAGTATTATGAGTGCGTGACTCATGCATAGTTTTTTTGTGTGTGTGTTACCGGTTGAATAATACTTCAAAGCAAGTCATATGAGAGTTGTGCTAGTACATTTATAATTGATTATGTAATTTTTTTTTTTTTTTGTCTTTCGAATGAGAAAAAAGTTTTTAAAAAATCCCATAAGAACCTGGGGAATACCAGCTGTAGGAACCAGAATATCATTGATACATAGAGTTAGGCACGTAGCATAGCAATATGCTAAAAGCTACTCAGAAAACCTTAGCAACTGCATAGCAATGCCTCTGCAATAACGTACGACACTAGCATCACGGTGGCGAGTCTTCACAGAGGAGCACCTGTCATATTTTCTTTAAAGGGTTAGTTCACCCAAAAATGAAAATTCTGTCATTAATTACTCACCCTCATGTCGTTCCAAACCTCACGGAAACGTAGCAAGGACATCGGTAAAATAGTCCATGTGGCATCAGGGGTTCAACCGTAAGTTTACAAAGCAGCGAGAATACTTTTTGTGTGCAAAGAAAACAATGACGACAACAATTCTTCTCCCCGAGTTACCATCTTCCATCATTTTGGAGAATACCCCAGAACGTAATCAGCGTTGTTTACGTTCAGTAGAAAGCGCATGCATACTAGGGGTGTGACGAGATCTTGTGGCAAGAGATCTCGCGAGATCCAATGTGTCTCGCGAGAACGTGACGATATCTTCGCGCAGACCTTTCAGATATATTTGCATTACACTGGCTCGTTCACAAGTGGTGGTATGTAAGATATTTTGTGTTCATATCAGGCAAGTGGCCGCATGATAATCGGAAAAATTACGCAGTGTAGTCATTATCCAGTCATGAAAACAGAATTCACAGTTTAGAATGTCACGGAATTTGTCAAATTTTGAATGAATTAGTAAATCAAAAGTAGGTCATTACATTTAAAGGGGTCATATGATGCGATTTCAAGTTTTCCTTTCTCTTTGGAGTGTTACAAGCTGATTGTGCATAGTCATATCTCATTCACAGAACTGAAAAAAAGGTATTCACGGCAACCCGTCAAAATAAAAGTCTGGTTTGATTTGATTTGAAGACATTGTGCCTATAACTATTTTTCAGGAGAATGTACATAGCCTACTACTACTACTAATACTACTAAAATGAAAAACATAATTTTTTAAGGAATAATCACACAAAACATTTCTTCCATGTTTTAATTTTAATAGTAAATCCCCTGTTTGCCAAAAAATCTTGTTTGCTTAATTTTCAATAATTAAAAGATAAATGATAAATTAAATTGTTTTATGCCTTCATTTGATAACCAGAAAAAATTTAAATATACAATACAGAATTTCTGAGGGGAAAAAAATTCATAAGGCTACTTTAAGAAAAAAATGAATAAATTAAGTTGTTTTTATGCATTCAATAATTAGACATGCTAAAACACAGAATTTGGTAACAATAAAAAATACAAATAATATGGTGAGAAAAAATAAAACATTTCATCGGGCCCTAAACATGTAATTTTTGTTAAACTTTTAATAAATTGATGTGAAAATGTATAAGTTTCATGATTTTAATTAATAAGAATAAAAGACTATTTTTCCCTATATATTTCATCATTGAGGATTTCTTTAAAAAAGTCTAAAAAATCTCGTTTCGTCTCGTTCTCGTGAACCCAGTCTCGTGTCTCGTCTCGTCTCTTCTCGTGGGATAAGTGTCTCGTCACACCCCTAGTGCATACTGAACGTAAACAACGCTGATTACGTTGATTACATTCTGGGGTACTCTCCAAAATGGCAGAAGACGGTAACTCGGGGAGAAGAATTGTTGAATAAATTATGTTATTATTGTTTTCTTTGCGCACAAAAAGTATTCTCGCTGCTTTGTAAAATTACAGTTGAACCCCTGATGCCACATGGACTATTTTACCGATGTCCTTGCTACGTTTCCGTGCCTTGATCGTGGTAATATCCTTGCTGTCTGTGGAGGGTCAGAGAGCTCTCTGATTTCATCAAAAATATCTTAATTTGTGTTCCGAAGATGAACAAGTTGAAGGTCTTACAAGTTTGGAACGACACAAGGGTGAGTAATTGACAATTTTAATTTTTGGGTGAACTATCCCTTTAAACAGCGGTTCTCAATTCCAGTCCTCGCGTACCCCCGCTCTGCATGTTTTGCATGTCTCTCTTTGTTAACACACCTGATTCAGATCATCATCTCGTTAGAAGTGAGCACTGTGCATGAACTGTGTTCCGATTGACATGGTCCCTACACAGTGTCCATTGCTCCCTACTCCCTGAGCAGGAGAAATCCGTTGAAGTTTACTTCACTTCGGAATATTCATTTACAGATTTGCGCTGCGCCGCTGCCTGCAGCGTCTTCACACACATACGAAACTTCACGCTTCTCTAGTAAGTGGGACATAATATACCTCTGTAAATAAATACAATTTAAATTCACGTCTCGCACACTTAAATTAACTACGCCAGAGCGCATACACACCTCACGCACCGGAAGCCGTGCGCGCGCCCAAAGACAGTTGGACATAGTGGTGTATTAGAGGTAAAAAATTATATAAATACTGT
>NW_015548264.1:2096160-2119319 GCF_001515605.1 Sinocyclocheilus anshuiensis
GGGAGAAGAATTGTTGAATAAATTATGTTATTATTGTTTTCTTTGCGCACAAAAAGTATTCTCGCTGCTTTGTAAAATTACAGTTGAACCCCTGATGCCTCATGGACTATTTTACCGATGTCCTTGCTACGTTTCCGTGCCTTGATCGTGGTAATATCCTTGCTGTCTGTGGAGGGTCAGAGAGCTCTCTGATTTCATCAAAAATATCTTAATTTGTGTTCCGAAGATGAACAAGTTGAAGGTCTTACAAGTTTGGAACGACACAAGGGTGAGTAATTGACAATTTTAATTTTTGGGTGAACTATCCCTTTAAACAGCGGTTCTCAATTCCAGTCCTCGCGTACCCCCGCTCTGCATGTTTTGCATGTCTCTCTTTGTTAACACACCTGATTCAGAACATCTCGTTAGAAGTGAGCTCCGTGCATGAACTGTGTTCCGATTGACATGGTCCCGACACAGTGTCCATTGCTCCCTACTGCCGGAGCAGGGGAAATCCGTTGAAGTTTACTTCACGAATATTCATTTATTCATTCATTTACAGATTTGCGCTACGCCGCTGCCTGCAGCGTCTTCACACACAAACGAAACTTACTAGAGAAGCGTGAAGTGGGACATAATATACCTCTCGTCTCGCACACTTAAATTAACTACGCCAGAGCGCATACACACCTCACGCACCGGAAGCCGTGCGCGCGCCCAAAGACAGTTGGACATAGTGGTGTATTAGAGGTAAAAAATTATATAAATGCTGTTTGGTTTCTGGCACAAACCGATCGTTTCGTGTCTTAGGACATCAATGTGTCGTCACGAGCCGCAGGGTTTAATTTGGATTTGTCTGTGCATGTTTTTTTTACTCTCATAGATTTTGTTACCATTGCCATGCATTATACGACTGATAGACTGCAACGGTTAAAGTTAAAAATCATCATATGTGTTCTACTGAAGAAACAAAGTCACCTACATCTTGGATGCCCTGAGGGTAAGCAGATAAACATCAAATTTTCATTTTTGGATGAACTATCCCTTTAAACACCTAGTTTTGATATTTCATGTAGTTTTTTTTACTGACCACAAGATGGTAGTGTCAACACTCAGTCAACCTTATTTCTAAAAAATGTCACAAAAAGATAGCTCACCCAATCCTGTCATCATTTACACTACAAAAAGGAAGTTATTCTCAAGAATGTTTGTGACCATTGACTTTTAGTGTCCAAAGTATCTTCTCAAAATATTATGTTCCACAGAAGAAAGTAATTCATACAGGCATGGAATAATCTTTTCATTTTTAGATGAACTATCCCTTTAATGCTCTGCAGTTATGCTCTCTGAACAAATTCTGACAAGTTCATTGATTTAGGACCCACAGGCTACTCTTAATCCGGTTACCGTTTGCGATCTCCAGAGCCGAAAGTTCAGACACTTTCTGAGCTTAAATGCCAGTGAGAATGAGAAAGCACTCTGTTATGATGAAAACATGGCGGTGTGCATGTGTGTGTATGTGTGATCCACTGCCGCAGTGTCATTACCCAGAGCTGGGGGACCACTCAGCATTGACGGGCCTTTTAATGAGCCTATTAAGATCACGGCAAAGACCAAGCTAATACAAGGTGTCATTAGTGGCATAGCGGATGCAGCACACCCTGGGGAGAGGCTACTTCTGGCAGACACGCTGGGATGGCAAGGATGGGTTTGGTTTGGTGCTAACTGGCATCTCTTCGGCATACGTACACAGAATGGGCGTTCTCCAGTGGCTGGTGTGGTAATTGCTTGGTACGCCAAAAATGTTTTACAAACATCAGGTCCAGGCTGGACTATTCAGTTAAAGGGATAGTTCACCCAAAAATGAAAATTCTGTCATTAATTACTCAACCTCATGTCATTCCAAACCTGTAAGACCTTTGCTCATCTTCGGAACAAAAATTGAAATAGTTTTGATGCATTCCGAGAATAGCTATCTCGTAGCTTTGTAAAATTACAGTTGAACCACTGATGTCACATGGATTATTTTAATGATCTCCTTGCTACGTTTCTGAGCCTTGATCGTGTAAGGATCCTTGCTGTCTATGGGAGGGACAGAGGGCTCTCGGAATGCATCAAAAATCTTAATTTGTGTTCCAAAGATGAACGAAGGTCTTATGGGTTTGGAATGACATGAGGGTGAGTAATTAATGACAGAATTTTTGGGTGAACTATCCCTTTAACCGCTCGTGTGGGTTGTCCGCCAGCAAAGTCACGGTGCATATCTGTATTCGCTTAATGTGAGTTTGGCCTTGCTGGGTTTTACTGGCTTGTCAGGAATATAAGTTCTGCAGCATTGATGTTGCATGGTTCTTCTCTTGAATTCCTCTGAGCTTTCAGAGCTACCACACATCAAGAGAAAGTCCTGTGTTCAGCTCACTGAATAGAGGTTTGTACTGTACCGCTCCTTTCAAGAAACCAATCATTCAATGAAAGTCATCTACCACCTACAGTGGCATGTAGGGACACAAGCTTCAACTGTATTAATACAGCTTTCAAACCAGTGCGACTTCATGTAAAGTGTTGGATCTATCCGGTCTTGAATGCTGAAAAGATTCTATTTCAAATAAATGCTTTTATTTTCAACTTTCTATTCATCATAGAATCCTGAAAAATGTATCACTGTTTTTGTATAAATATTAAGTAGCACAACTGTTTACAACACTGATGAGAAATGATTAAGCACCAAATCAACAAATGAAAGTATGCTTAAAGGTATAGTTCACCCAAAAATGAAAATTCTGTCATTAATTACTCGCCCTCATGTTGTTCCAAACCTGTAAGACCTTCGTTCATATTCGGAACACAAATTAAGATATTTTTGATTAATTCCGAGAGCTGTCTGACCCTGCATAGACATCCTTACACGATCAAGGCTCAGAAACGAGCTGTTCTGTGTCAGCAGCACCGTACGTGGATACACTGTTTACGTTGTTTACGCTTTAATCAGAATGTAAACAACGTATCCGCATACATACGTTGCATACGTTGTTTATGTATGTGATACTCTCCAAAATGGCGCTTCAGGGTGATGCGGAGGAGACGAATTGTTGAATAAAGTCCTTATTTTTGTTTTGTTTGCACACAAAAAGTATTCTAGTAGCTTCATAAAATTACGATTGAACCGCTGATGTCACATGGATTATTTTAACGATGTCCTTGCTACGTTTCTGATCCTTGATCGTGTTAGAGTCCTTGTGGTCTATGGGAGGGTCAGAGAGCTCTCGGAATGCATCAAAAATATCTTAATTTGTGATCCGAAGATGAACGAAGGTCTTACGGGTTTGGAATGGCATGAAGGTGAGTAATTAATGACAGAATTTTCCTTTTCCTTTAAGTATTAAAGTATGCTTAGCCTTGGTAAGCAAACACATATTTTAAAAGAAAATGCAAGCTGTATTAATATATTAAAAATAATATATAAGCCCACACAGATTCACTGCACCTTTTCATCTAATAGTAAATATCAAATCCGACTTGGTTCGTTTCCCATTTCCTCCAAAAAGGCAAGATGGAAAAAAGTTTTTGTGGACATGCAGGTTTGCTCATTTATAATAAATCTATATTGCTCTTTATAAATCTCACCTAATGCATTTAACTCATTAGTATTGTGACATTATTATGAGTCTCATGGAGTCTCACTTTGACAGTGATGAATACTGTTCTCTTCAGTCAATCCATATTTAGTCATATCCTCCGGTCTAGTATTGACTTGGCGTCCTCAGAAAGTAATGTCTTGACTTCCGAGCAAGCCATACTGAAAGATGACAGTGCGCAGTAGGATGGCCATTATGTTAACACCCCTAAATGGTGACAGATCACTGTGGTGATGAGAGCCTGACTCATCAGTTTTATGGGAGTCAGAGCGCTATGGAAAGACTTGACCTCATAGGAGGAGAGCACTTCAGATTATGTCAAGTGCATGAATATGTCTCTGCAAGGTATGTGTGTGTGTGTTATTTTTCATTTCACACGTTGATGCTCGTTGATGACCTGTAAGGTGTGCTGTTGCATGTGAAAGTATGACTGACAGTCTAATATTCTCTCTGATTATACAGCATGGACGCTTATAAACATCAGTGGAGTGTTAAAATTATACACCTTAGACAGAGGCGGCTTTCTTGTAACCCTGAAATGGGGGTTATATTTATGTGTTTGTATGTTCTTGCACAAAACGTAATTGCGTTGGTGCTTGCTAAGACAAGCATAGCTATTTTTTCACACGTTAAAGGTTTACAAACCCCAAGTATTAAACGGTTTGTGCTATGGATGTGAATAGTAGCCAGCAATTTCCACGTGATTTACAATAAAACAACTACTTTAAAGAGGGACCAGAATATCATATTAAACTTTTTGACTTGTGACAGTAATCAATCTCTAGCAACCACTTACAACATTCTAACATCATTGTGGCAAGTTTTGCATGGGGAAGCACAATTAAAAATGTGAAGGACAGGTGTTTGACTGCTGCATTGGTATTGAAGATCGTTTGGTCTTGTCTGTACTGCTGAAGTCTAAATATTAGGAAGTATGACTCAGAAATATATCTCATACTTGTATAATTGTATGTCTATCTCTATGGTTACAGATGAATAAACATCTCGGGGCCTCAATTATTCAACAAATGAAGAGCTTGAAGGGCTTATCTGACAAAGTTACATAATTTGCTGGATAATGGATGCTGTTGATCTTTAGCACAGGAAAATATATAAATATTGACTTTCAGATGAGAGAGTTTTTGCGCTGTGAATGAGGTTGTTGTGGAGATTTCCGTGTGTGTATCAAAGTTATGCTATGTCTAGTCAAGGTTAGTTGGATAAGAAGAGCGTGTTTGGGCAGTGGCCAGGACACTGTTATGCACTGTAGTGATACTAGTCTTGGCAAAATTACTTATGTGAACGATGTGTCATTGCTATGTTTTCAGGGGTCACTATGTAGTCTGCACAGGTGATCCAAAAAGTTCCTCTGCCAACAGGAATGATAAATGCCCCGTGTGTGCAATGACTCGTTTGTTTACCTGGTGTCGGGAACGTCAGGAATGTGTGTGTGTGTGTGTTTGCGGATGTGTGGGCAAGCGTTTGCATGATGGTACGCGTTGTGAAACCTGGTCATAATGGCGTTCTGGCATTGTCCCATACCACACCTGATGAGCAGCAGTTGATGGCTGAGTGGCGATAGAAAAGTTTCACCGTTGATAGTCTTTGGTGAGAAGAGCAAAGTGTGGAAAAAGGAGAGCCGGTCGGATCTCGAAACAGACTTCTGATGTGTTTGTGGTTGCTGATGCCAAGATAAGCCCTTCAAACTATAACATGTTACCCTCTCAACCAATCAGAATTGATTACAGGGGAACGACACGCTGATGGGGCGTTCACACTGATAACTATCTGCCACAACAAAGACGCCCAAAATGATTATTTTCAACAAGATCTGCTGATTTCAAACGTTTTGAGTAGCAGTAAATTCCGGAAAAATTTAAAAATATTTAAATAATATGTAATGTTTAGCCCCGCCCAGCAATTCTACATCGCTGCCCGTTTAGCCCCGCCCACCAATTCATGCACTTAAAGGGGTCATATGATGCTGCTAAAAAGAACATTATTTTGTGTATTTGGTGTAATGAAATGTGTGTATGGCGTTATGCAAATCTTCCCACAGAGCGACGTAGGTATGTTGGGGCGTGTTAGAACGAGCCGTTTTAGGTAGGTGTGGCTGACTCTTAACTTTTATAAAGAATATCTCTTTGGATTTGAGACTTTAGTCTTTGCAACTTTACAGATCTTCTTTATGCACCAAGAGCTTGTAACACTCCAAAGAGAAAGGAAAAATTGAAATCGCATCATATGACCCCTTTAAATGGTAAATGAAAAGAGCGGCAAACGCAGGTCTATGCAGAAACCAAACTATAAACTTTATTTGATAAGCTATTTTTAATTAAGTGCCAGACCAGATCAGTAAGAATTTGGTCCTTTGTTCACTTAATTTTACCGCCGATTCGTTTACAAACTAGGCACAATTCGACGCAGGATTTTCAGAAAGATTTAATACTAAAAGATAAATCTGTGCCGATTATATTGGATCTGATATCTCACCATACAAGTGTGAGTAACTGCTTTCCTTACTTGATCACTATTGCTTTCTGTTATTACAGATCGTTTGATACATACTATGTATTTATGCGTTTTTACCCTAAAACACAGCAGCATATATCTGTGAAGGATATATAGACATAGAATGACATTTTTTAATACAAAAACTCATTTGTAATCATATCTTCAATAGCTTTTTTCACTCTAAATGGGGCATAAGGAGGAAATGTCCTTTTATGTCCAGATAGGAGTGATAATTACAGTAAAACTGATGGTGGATTCCCGTGGGAGGTCTTGTTGTGATGTTGGAGGGTCTGAGATAACAGCGTGTCAAAGGATGAGGGTTGGTTAAGCAGCAGGAGGACAAGGAGGAAGTGGCCCATTTTGGCAGATTCCTACAGAGAGAGTTGCTAGAGGGTTGTGGGTAGTGATTGACAAATTAGGGTGAGTGAAAGTGAAGGATCAAGTGACTCAATCACTCGTGACGGAGGATGGGATGCAGGACGGGGTGAAGGGTCAGCGGAGCGAGAGTAGAGGAGTGTACATCACACACGCACACACTCTTACCCTCACATTCCTGTGAGTTGAGGGAAATGACCGTAGTATGAGTCGAGCGTCCAAGCCTGTGATCTCGTCGCAGTGCGGCGCCACTGTTGACTCTGTCTGCCCTTGTGTGAGGTCTGCCACCGGATTCCTATGCTGTGAGTGGAAGCGGCACCTGCAAGAGTGACCACTTTCCTGTTACTGGATCCATTCTGTGGCGGCGATGAGCATGTGCACTTGTGGAATTCCCCTTGAGTAACAAAAGAGTCAGAAAGAAACAGAGAGATGGACCGCTTGTCCTTTACAGTTATTAAACTTTCATTTTCACTCTCAAAATTAGATCTGTCGGGACATTTGCACTCAGTCATGTGCCTTTATTTTTTTTAGTTAACTAATTAAGCATGTTTTATTTTGCATTTGCAGTTTCGCTGCATACTTGTGGTCAGAATAAATGTTACGCTGTTTCCAAACCAAGCGTTACATAAAGCTAGCCGCAAACGCAAGAAGTCCCGAGCAACAGGATGTTCTGTCGCTCAATTGGGTTCTAATTATGTAGCCCGCCCACTATAAATGCCATTGGTTAAAAATTCTGCTACAACTGTGTATCTGAAATGTTCTGATTGGCTGCGATCATAAGTTTCACTTTCAGTGTGGATAAATTACTTATCTATGTTAGGTTGCGTATTATGAGCATTGCGCTTGATGTGTAATTCAGGTTATGAGCATTCCTGTATTGCCATAATGAATTCTCCGTGCACTGAATTTCACAAAGGCACCTTCTGATTCTGAACTACAGCTCATTAGTTTTTACTGAAGTAGCGGTGTTTATTCTACAACTAGTTTGGGCAAAAAATGTCCTCAAGCTTTCCAGATGATTACAAGCTCCAAGTGTGGTGAAAAAAATACATTTTTCTTCAAAACATCTGTTGCGGTGACAAGTTGTTTTTGATTGAGCTCATCCATTTCCATTGGCCCTCCCTTTTCCTCTCAGCAACCTCAAAGCGATGTGTCCTCGACCTCAAAACAACGTTCCTGCGTAACCAACCTCTTGTTTTCGAAGGAACCTTGTGAAACAGCACACCCCAGTGGCCGCATTAGTACTGTGGCTACGAATGAATTAGTGCCTGATGAATGACACATGAAGCATTTACTGAAAGAGAGGCTGAGAGAGAAGAGGCGAGGGAGGAGGAAGAGAGAGAAAGTGAGATTGGTTTGCCTGCGGACTCACTTGGCAGGAATCGTTTGACTGAATGTGTCGTATATGACTGTGCAAAACACGCACGCGCGCACACACACACACACACACACACACACACACAGAGGCAGTGAGTGAAAGTAACAGGAGAGGCTGCTTGGGATCACTCTGTTGTGGAAAGTAGAGCAGCAAGGTTCCTTCGCAGGAACTTATTGGATTCTCTCAGTTGCTGTTGGATGGTGAATGAAGTCAGGAGATGTCTGCGTGACAGTGAGTGTTACTTTTAAAATCAGTGATGTTGAAGCTTTTACTGAGATATGGTGAGTGCGCTTGTGTTTGGTGTCAGCGCAGTGTGTTTCTTGGGCTTCAGCATACAGGTGTACTGGCATTCGAGTAAGTAGCTTGTTGGTTTAACTAGATAAACCGCACATTTCTAACCAGATTCTTTTAGCAGATACTAATATGCAAAGTGACTCACAGGTTCATCTTTTCAGTATGAGTACCCAGTGAATCCAACTTATGATCTAAATATTGTTCGCATCAGTCGAGCTACAGGAATAGAAACTGAAAGAAGAATGTTATTCAGCTTGTTTCAATTTTTTTTACTGAGCGTAATTTAACTAACCTTAAAGTCTACTTTAAGAAATGTAAACATACTTTCACATAGTATAGTTTCAAACAAAGTCTGCTTTCAGAAATGTGAAAGTGCATTCCTATAGAACGGTTTGAACAATGTAAAGTATTTAATTACAGTTTCCTGCTTGGGATGATTCCACTAAGACTGTTGAATGACTATAAGGTTTTTGTCGTTTTTCTTTTCTCTTTTGATCTCATTTTGTCATGCACATAAGTTGCATTTCATTCATTGTGTTGGTTTGTCTTGTGGCATCTGCCCACGCTTTGGCTCATAGAACGACTGTTGCTGAATGCAGCTATAGGTGTGGCCAGGACGCACCTTGACCCATTACGTCCACCTGCCCACCTGTAAACCTTTATCAGCTTTATTACCATCTTTATCACCACCCACGTACAAACTACCAGTCAATAGTTTGGACACACCTGCTTATTCTTCCGTATTACTGATTTCTACAATTTAAAATTATAGTAAAGTCATTAAAACTATGAAGCATTCTGTCATTATGTTGTTCCAAATCTGTATGATGAGACACAAAAGAATATATTTTGAAATAAAGTGGAACTCTGTGGGGTCCAAAACAATGTAGGTTTGGACCCCATTGACTTTGTATGGACAAAAGGACACAATTTTCATTTTTAGGATGAACTGTCCCTTTAAGATTGAGAGAAGCAAATTTAGGCAGGTGTGTTCAAAGTTTTGACTGGTACCATATTTTATGGTTGCTCCATAATGCATCACCAGGAGTTCATTTGCTGTGTACATATAACCGTGTACTGTTGAAAGAGTGCATATTTGCATACAGTAACATTGTGTGTGTTTGCATTCTCGAAGGCCTTATTCTGTCCGCTGTGCTGATTCATGGTAGGAGTGTTTGAAAAGTTCACGCTCATTAGCGCCACGTTAACTCATATTTCAGCACTACTAGGCGCCTTAATAACCACAGGCTCTAATGAGACTCGTGCTGACGTCGACAGGTGATGTCACTGCCGCTGAAATATTCTAGGTCAGGTCCGAGTTTAATCAATGATAGTTTTAATGTTGCAAGATCAGGACGAAAAAGGCTGCGGGTCAATGGTTTTTCCATTCTACGTTATGTACGGTGTGTATGAGTTAGGAGACGAATGTGTCATGCACAGTTGTAACAAAGAGGGACGCAAAGGATTCAGGAGTGAAGCAGACTCCCTCTCCTCCCCGCTCTCCACGGTAACAGGCTTGGGTTGCCACTATTACAGTTACTCAGTGTTTGAGTGTGAGTGGAGTGTGTGACCGGGTCGACATTTAAACGCTGCCATGTTTCTTAGCATTCAAAGCTGAATGAGAATGAGTAAAGAGGCGGGTGAGGAATATCTGTGAATGTGTTTGTGTGTGTGTGTGTGTGTGTGTGTGTGTGTGTGTATTAGGGGAATCCAGAAGACTGAGGGATGTTATTGCTCTTTTATCGCTCAGAAGACTTCACGTCTGTTTTAAGTCAGTTTGCTACTTTTAAATGACTTAGGAGAGATGAAAAGACACAAATTAACAAATTGTTGTGATATGTTATGATTATAATTCTAAAAAATGAATGTATAGTGCCGTTCAAATGTTTGGGATCAGTAAGATTTTATGTTTTTTAAAGAAGTTTCTTTTGATCATCAAGGCTGCATTTATTTGATCAAAAATACAGAAAAAAAGTAATTTTGTGAAATATTATTGCAATTTAAAATAACAGTTTTCTATTTTAATATACTTTAAAATATCATGTATTCCTGTGAAGCAAAGCTAAATTTTCAGCATCATTACTCCAGTCTTCAGGGTCACGTGATCTTTCAGAAATCATGCTAATATGCTGATTTATAATAAATGTTGCAAACAGTTGTGCTGCATAATATTTTTTGGGACCCATAGTTTTTCAGGATTCTTTGATAAATAAAAAGTAAAAAATAACAGTTTACTCAAAATAGAAATGTTGTGTTACAATATACACTACTATTCAAAAGTTTTGCTGTTCTTTTTAACTTTTTATTCACCAAAGAATCAAAGAAAAAAGTATCACAGGTTCCAAAAAATATTAAGCAGCACAACAGTTTCAACACGGATAATAAATCGGCATATTAGAATGATTTCTGAAGGATCATGTGACACTGAAGACTGGAAAAATGGCTGATGAAAATTCAGCACTACATCACAAAAATAAATTATATTTTGAAGTATATTAAAATAGGAACCCAATATTAGAAATTGCAATAATATTTCACAATATTACTGTTTTTTATGACTTTTTGATCAAATAAATACAGGCCTGATGAGCATAAGAGACTCCATAAAAAACATTAAAAGTCTTACTGATCCCAAACTTTTGAACGACAGTGTATGTTAATGAAGGATCATGTGTCACTGAAGACTGGAAAAATGGCTGATGAAAATTCAGCACTACATCACAAAAATAAATTATATTTTGAAGTATATTAAAATAGGAACCCAATATTAGAAATTGCAATAATATTTCACAATATTACTGTTTTTTATGACTTTTTGATCAAATAAATACAGGCCTGATGAGCATAAGAGACTCCATAAAAAACATTAAAAGTCTTACTGATCCCAAACTTTTGAACGACAGTGTATGTTAATGAAAATGTAGACTTTTGAAAATAAATTTGATGAAAAACATGATTACAGACTTGAGTGCAGTGACATTATAATTTGAGACATTAGCGAGAGATAGCAAGAAAAATATGAGGTTAACAGGTGGCAAATCTGATTTAAAGGGATAGTTCACCCAAAAATAAGATAAATGTTTTAAGGCTTTTTGTCAGTAAGGTCCAGTGTTGTAGACCCTTTTAGCTTTCAAAATATCTTTGTGTTTCACAGAAGACAGACAGACAGTCCTATAGGCTTGTAACAATGTGAGGTAAATGATGACAGTTTTCATTTTTAGCCAGTAAGTCTCCATTTACTCTATGTAATCTCAGTGCTGTCTATGAGACACAATTGAGGTACAAGCTTTATCTTTTCTATTGGCATCTGACCTAAAATATAGGTCTTGTCATAGCTAATGGGACCATTATGAGAAGTGTGAGCTGCACTTGCCCACCTGTAGAGCCCAAATCTCACCATTACCACCCAAACGCCATCCTGAATCTTGTCTACAAGTCGCATAGTAATGTTAACACTGTGAACTCTTGGGTTTTACACAGTTGTGTGCACTTACGGGGGCTTGTGTTTTGAAGAAAGCGGCAACAGTGCCAGCGAGAGGACGAGAGCTAGAGTTTCTCTCCCTTTATAGGAGCGCCAGGTTTCTGATTTTCTTTCTCAAGGGTGTGTGCTTTCTTTTTCATTTTTTTTTATGTATTTGTGTGTGCGTCTGTGTGTGATTGGGAGAGCTTACAGAGACACACCCTCTGTAATAGAGCGTGATCTTTATGTGATTTTTCTTTCCCTCTTTTCCAGTGCGACTGTATTGGTGGTCCCGGGGCAGGTGCTTTCTGGGTCACGGGGCGGTTGGAGCTTTGGAGGGATGCCTGTATGTCCTTAAATGCAGTAAGACCTGTGAAAGAGGCTGTCGGGGTGAACGAACGCTGCCTAGGGCACGTTATCCAAGTTAGGGTAAGATATAATCCTAAAATGATAGGTATTGCTGTTGGAAACTGCGACGTGTGTTTGTGGATGTACCAATGATTGTCTGAGTGTGGGAGAAATAAGTCCGAGATTAGCTCTGTCCCAAAACCTGGTGAGCTACATACGCAAACGATTTCAAAGGTAGCACCCTAATTGAAATAATTTGAATGATTTACATGAGCATCAACTCAACTTGCTACTCAACATAGCACTAAATGCGAAGCACGGAAGGTGAAATTCCAAGAGTTTGGCGTTAGCATGTTGCTAAGCTAACGGCATATAAAAATACAGGTAAACAATCAATTTTAACTTCAATTTTAATACTTTTCGGTATTGAATGAAGTGTGTTTTACTCATCCCACCATCTTGGATTTTTTTTGGATGGAATGAGCTTGTCAAAACTGGGATTGCGTTATTCTTCTTGTGACGCTGCCTTCGATTTTTGGCAAAATCTCTCAAGTTGTGACCACGACTATGATGCCCTGTTTTGCTAGGCAGCTCAGTAGGTTCTGGAAATATTGTGTTGGAAAGATAAGGCACAAATTGTGTCGGTGAGAAAGCGAGAGAGAGAGAGACGGACAGAAACTGAGAGCTGAAAGTACGTCAAAAGGAAGGTAACTCAATCTGGGCAGATGTTAGCCATTCCACTGCAGTGCCACGTCTCAGTGCATTGACAGAGAGAATACCTGCTCCGGCTGTATGCTTTTGTGTGTGACGGCAGAAACAGTGGAAGTTTAACAGCGAGCCAGGCCTAACATGAAGGTGAATAAAGCTGTAAAATAGAAAGAGAAAAAATGTCAACGCAAGATCAAGCTGTAACTCTGACGTACGTGCCAATGGGTCACGCCTCCTCTCCCATGTGCTCCTGGGCAAACAGCAGTGAATGTGTGTGCGCTGCGCTATGCAGACAAAAAATGCCCCCAGGAAGATTGGAGAAAACATGTTTTGCGATGTGGAGTTGAGTAACTTTGGAGGAACTTACAGTAATTGGCTTTTCCTGCTTGAGCTGTGAGAAAATGACAAGACATTATTACATCACTGCTTTAGTGGCCAGTGGTGAGGCAGAGCAAACACAGGAGAGTGTGCGTGTGGTTTTTATGTGTTTCTGGTATGGTATGCCTCCGGGCTTTGGCTTTGTATGTCAGGTAATCCTCCTGAAAAAGCTGGATTACAGTGCATATAAAGGAAAAATGCATCAACAATGCATCTGAACTTTCCTATTGTTTGTATGTATGTATGTGCATGATTTTTGTGGAACAATTTTTTTTTCTTGATACATTTGATTTATTTTTATGTTATGTTTTTTTTTTTGTTATTTTAATTGTTCTATATTTTTATGTTTTGTTTTATTTGTTTTATTTATTTATTTTAATTGCTCTATATTTTTATGTTTTGTTTTATTTTATTTATTTTTGGTTAGTTTTATTTGTATATGTTTTGTTTCGATTATTCATTTTTATAGGTTGTTTTTGTTTTGTTTTATTTATGTTTTGTTTAGACCAGGCACACGAGTAATTTGTCCACAACTAAAGTGAAAATACTTTGCAACGTGACACTTTCACAGCCAGTGAGAATATTTATATAATACAATGAGAAAATATATAACACACTGTTGTATGGAGACAGATTTTGGACAAATGAGATTTTAGTGTGGGTGGGGCTACTCAGCACAAAACTAAATAAGTTTGACCTGGAGAGAATTTTCAAAAAGCTTTTTGTATGCATGTATGTATTTTTTCTCCATATTTCCACCTTGTTACACTTGTGGTGTTCCCGGGTCACAAAAACAAACCTACATAAAATTGCTTATAACATTTCCTGTTATAGAATGAGCATTGTCAAGATTATCCACAAATAATGCTTTTTTCACTCAAAAACTGAGGTGTAGCTCAAATAAATGAGGCCTACAACCAATCAGTTCCAAAAAGAAATACAAAACCTGTGCTAATTGAAAGAAAACCATTTTGGTGAAAATGTCACAAAATGAGAGACTTTTTTTTTTTTTTTACCTAACACCAAATTAGGTAAAGGATTATCAGCACAGCACAAGGGTTAAGTACATTGTTCTGTGGAGGTCAGTAGGTAGCTGGGTAAAAAATGGGCTTTGTTTGTTTGTTAATGGCCCTATAAAACCATGACTCGGGCTCTTTCAGAGGAAGAAATACAATCACAATTCAATCTTTTAAAAAAATAATTCCAAATTTTGCCAATGTTTGTTATGAGCTTACTCATATTTCATGTCTCATTGGATAAGGTCCACAATGAAGGACTTTGCCCTCTCAAAACAACATTAAGGAAGCATTGATTTAGCATGCGCATTACGTGCCAGTGGACAATGAAGTACACTGCAGTCCGTGGCTGGCGTGATGCCCGGGCTTTCTCTTGAAAGCTAGATTAATGTTTCCGCCTTGACATACACATACTCTCTCTCTAGCCTCAGACTGTCAGGATTGTATTGAATGAATTAAATGTTTTTTCATCTTTTATCTAGAGCACAACCCATCAATATCCTGCATTCAGACGCATACCATTCACAATTATTAAACAACTTCTTATTATTCATTTATCGCAGGGAGAGATTGAAAAACTGACCTGTTTTGTGGTGTTATTGATTGATGCCAGATCTGTGAAGTCATTGAAGCAAGACGTCATTGTGGGATTGGCGCTGAAAGAAATCACTCAGAGAGAGGAGAATGAGGTTGAGGACCATTTGAAAACACAGAGGAGTCATCAGTCTAATGGTTAAAAGGCAGGTTACAATTATCCAGAAGGTAATAACAGTGTAGGCAGTCGTTCTGTTTTATATTGCATGTCTCTGATAGTGTATCCATGGCAGATTTAGTTTCATCCTTGCATGGGATGTTATCAGGTGGCCATAATGTGAGGTAGGTGGTAACCTAATTCATAAAAATACCATAATCACGTCAGAGCTGCTTTAAGGTTTCAAGCACTCTGCAATTACAGTTTACAACTGACGGGGTGTATTATGGGGATTCAGTTCTCAGTATTAATCAGACACACCCCATATGAAGTTCATTTGGAGCTTGAATTTACTGAATTGCAATTTTAACAGGTCATACATTCAGTGAAATTAAATGTCTTTCCACCCTGGTTGACAAGTTAATTTATTAAATATGACGAAAAATATAAAATTAAATACAAGTTTCTATAGTTGGAATGTAACCAATCTGTTTGTCCATCTATCTATACATCCCTCTACAATATCTATGTTTCTATCCATCTATCTTTATGTAGCGTCTATATTCCATGCATATATCTGTCTATCCATTTAGATACAGTATCTATCTATCTATCCATCCATCAATCATCCATCTATCATCCATTCATTCATTCACCTGTCTATCCATCATCTATATATCCATCTAACTATATCCATCCAACCATATATCAATCCATTATCTACATATTCATCCATCCACCCGTCTATCCCTCCTCTATATATCATCCATCCAACCATATATTTGTCCATCCATATATCAATCCATTATCTACATATCCATCCATCCTCCTGACTATTCATCATCTAGCTATATATATATATCCATCCATCCATCCTCTACAATTCAAATCAGTTCATGCATTTAAATTGCAATTCTGCATCCTATTTGTTTCCTCCATCCATCTACAGTATCCATGTATCCACCTATCCATCCATATCTGCATGTATCAGAAAAAATTTAATCGACTATAATAAGATCCGACCCCACTTTAAATGCCAAGTATAGTTTGAATGCAAAGAAAACTTGATTCTTCACTCAGTTCACTTTTGGTCCACTGGGGCTCTGAGTTTTTCATTTAAAGAGGACTCAAGTGTGAAAACTTGTATTATTAGCTGTTAAATATATAAGCAGACATTGATTTGTTTGGGGTTTTTACCCACACACACAATAATTAGCCTGACTGAGTGTTCATCTCACCTCACACAATGCAACTCCCAGTAGAGTGTTTCTGTTGTGTGTGCTGAACCATAACGTCACCGGGGCCCCACACTAGGTTTCTGGGAAAAAGAGTCACGTTTACTGTAATATGTTTTTTTTTTCTCCAGCACTTCAGTTTTGGGAAGCAGCCTTGGCCCCGGGCCCTCTGTTAAGAGATCTCTGCTTTATGACTCGCCCCTGTGGTTAGCTGGAAGGCTGACCCCGTGCCGCTGACAAGCCATCAAAGCAAAGACTGTGTGAACAACACACAGGCAACTGCGGCAGAGTTATTTTTTTCCTTTGCTGTTAATAGCCGCTGAGATGGACCCTCTGACAGATTATCTGATTTAAGGCTTGTTTGCGGCGTGAGTTAGGAAGTACGCTTCAGCGCAAGTGCAGTGAAATGAAGAACAAATGTGCACTGTAAACTCAGAGGGAGGGGTGGTAACAGACATCCGTAAGGATTGCAGGGGGAGCGCTGAGTTACGTGAGCCGTAGCCGACGGCTAGACTTGAGTCAGTTAAGACTCATGGTACTTATTCAATTATGCATACAATACAGTAATATAAAGGCCTATGACACTTCCAAGAAGCTATTCCCTCACAGACAAGAATGTGTCATTTCTCGGAAAACGGTGTTGGTTTAAATATAAACGTGATGATCTTTACACACTGTGTTGAGTTTGTGGTTATTCGCAGCCCCTCAACCCCCTTCCTAGGGTGTGGTGGTTGAAATTTAGGACTGGCAATTGGAAGGTTGCTGGTTCAATCCCGCAAGGAGTCAGACATCACCGCTGTGCCCCTTAGCAAGGTATGTAGAGGGTTAATTTGAATGAATTTGAAACTTTCTTCCATTAAAAACCAAATGAGATGTTCAGCAGAATGTTCATGCTGCTCCTATGACGAATGCTGTTAAGTTCCAAAATTGCACCCAAAGCACCAAATAATTAGTTCATATGTTTTGTACATCATTTTTCAAGTCTTTTACTATTACGGACTAACACAAAAGGCAGGATTTATCGCAAGAACCAATCATAGCCGATCATATCCAGTCATATCCAGTTATATCGCAATGGAGGCATTTCCTCCTCTCATATGACTTTCCCCCTCTCATATGACTTTCCCCCTCTCATATGACTTTCCCCCCATTCATTCTCAATTACCCCCCACTAAACTCATCGCAAGCTTTAGGGGGTCTGTTAAAACTCATTGGGCTCAGGGGTAGCAAGAGACACTTGGACTCCTGCTAGTGTCGCTGTTGGAAAGTTTTACTTTAGAAAAATTAGTGATTTATATGCTTAAAGTAATATTTTGTCATATTTGCGTTGTTTTATTTTTGTATCATGAATTTTTTTTCTCATCCAATTTTTTGAGGAGACTCTACCTCCCTTGCCGCCTTGGGGGGATATCATATACCCCTGATTCATACTTTTAAAAACCGTCAATGCAGCATGTCATTGAGTATAAACGTCATGTTTAAAAGGACTGCGGAGATGAATGCATTAATTTCTGTGATTAATGGGAACTGTTTAATGCCCTAATACAGCACCCTTTTCTCTTCCAGAGGCTATGCTAATGTTTCTCCCCATTTTTTGTGAGTAGGGTTCTATTCACACACTGATGTGCAGAGCAAGTATTATGAGATTAATCATGATTCATCGCATGTAACATGATTAGTTCTGATTAATCACCAAAATCGATTCACAGCTCTAAAATATACGCAAATACAAATATACCCACTTGTTTTCACAGTACAGAAGGGAGCAGTGAACATTGTGTTGAAGAAAGTAAGCCATACAGGTTTGGAACAACATGAGGCGAGTAAATGACAGTTTACATTTTTGGGTGAACTAGTCTTTTAATCCCAGGTTTCTTCACAGAGAAATCATTTAGAATAAAACTGTCTGGTAAACACTGCATCAGAGTGAGTGTGCAGTGTGCGAGAGCAGGTAATGGCAGTTTAGAGGTTGTCAAAGAGCGGACATGCGTAATAAGCCACACCCTGCGGTGAGGAAATGTAAAATTACTGATTTGCGCAGTGGTGTTTATGCTGGCCAGATGAGCGCAGGCCGAGTTTCCCAGGAGCGCTTCTTAGTTCAGGAAGTCCTGGGAATTTGTATTCGCAGGTCACTATAATTTTCTTCCTCCTCCGTCAAAATCCACTTGGTTGAATCACTTATTTGTCAGGTGTTGCTATACATAGGTTCAACTAAAGTGGTATACCAAAAACAAACAAGCACAGTATTGCGAGCTGTAATAAAAAGGCTCCTTGTGTTTAACGTGACTCAGGTTAGCATCACTTCCTCTCACGTCATACCACAAATTGCTAAAGCCTTCAGATCCAGACTACGTGTTTGTTTGTTAGTGCCAAAAAGGAACAGAGACCGTATGAGCGGATATACCTACTTGTCCTTTCAAATATGGTTCCTGGAAACTCGCTTATCCTCATTCTCCCTGCCCTATTTTTCTGTCTTTCCGCTCTGTTTTCCTAGGCTATTTACTCAGGCTCTAAATTTGGCCCACTCTTCTGATAAGGTTGTTAAGGTTGTTTATCTGTTTTTGCCCAGAAATGAACATTCTCCTGTGGCTATGTCACACTGCGCGTGCACAAGTGGGCCAAAGTTCAGCCTCTTCCTGTAAATAGATCAAAAGGAACAGCCAGATGTCTGAAATTCCCCACGAAATGTCCTAGAATTCTGGAGAACTCGCGCACTAAGAGCATGCTTTGGGCCGATGCACTGCCAGAACGACTGAGGATAATGCCAGGAGACTGAGAGAGAAAAACATACTTTGGTTATTATGAAAGCAATGTGTTGCGTTATGTATAGCTGTGTGTGGACGCGTACTTGCTTATGTATTTACGCACAAATACTGCTTCTACAAAAATATATACAGGTGAGTCCAAAACTCTGAGAGCATCTGTGATTCAAAGCCAAATTTAAACAGGAAATAAATAAGAGTTTTATGACTGAAATATTTTTATATTAAAAATGGTGTAAAATGAATAAGAAATAGTAATTATAAACGGCCACATATATTTTTGCTTAGTGACTTAGAAATAAATTAAAATCGAATAGATTTTGAAATAAATCTATTGCGTAACAAAAATGCAAATTAGAAGTTTTCCCTAGACGTTATGACCCAATTGTATATATGTGTTTTAAATTATTTTTTTATTTGCTGTGTGGTGCAGCATTGTTGCATCGTGTGGTTTTAATAAAACTCACACGGTAGCACCACTTTTCAGCCTTGATTTATTAATAGGTAGCAGTCTCCTTCAGAACAGCTTCTCATTAAAGAAAGGAAGAGAGCGAGAGAATGAGTGTGTGACCTGCTGCCATTTTAGCCATCACTCTCCGTGCCCCATGCATGAACTCAGGAGAGCATGCTAAGCCATATTAACACCACGCTGAACTCTATTGACTGATCTGCATTAACTTCTCGCTCTTACACACACACAGCAGTGTTAAAACCATCTATCCTCACAGCACCGTCTCATGCCGTTCTTTTCATCTCAGTCTTTACAGAGAGAATCTGGCTGCACTCATGTGTGTCTCTCTGCAGGGCTTCAGACGGGCAACTGCGGTGTGCGGTCAGGCCACACAGAGGATATTTAGGGTACGTTTACATGACAGCGACGTGCTAAAAATGGAAACATTGTCAAAATTCCCATTCACACAGATCTGCGAAAACAACTTAAAACGCTATATTATGCATGCCAGGCCAGTAGTTGGCGATGTTACGTTGTAAACGCTTCACACACACGTAATACGTATACATACAACATCGCAGGTTTCACATATTTGCGTTTTTGTAGTTTACACAGACAATAACGGTATTGGTTTCAAAAACAAACTGAAAAACCCGTTTTCAAAAGTTTGCAATTTCAGGCCCCCAAAACACTGTTGTCATGGCAAATGAACAACCAAAATTAATAAAATTTTCTTTTTTTTGTTGACAATGGTGTCTGGTCAGCACCCCCTTAATGTCTATAAATAATCAGGATGAAGGTAACTGTTTTGACCTTGTTTATCTACAACCGACGTATGTACATATGTGCTTGTTGAGCATTTCATTTCAGAACCACTGGCATAGATAACTGTTTGACAGAATAAAGTGTGTATAAAGTGTGTGTGTGTATATATATATATATATATATATATAAGTGCTGTCAAACGATTAATCGCGTTTAATCACATACAAAATAAAGGTTTTGGTTTGCATAATATATGTGCGTGTTCTGTGTATATTTATGTATATATAAATACACACATACAGTAAGTATTTTGAAAATATTTACATGTATTTACATGTCTATATTTATATTAATGTAATTTATATGAAAAATAAATATATTTAATATACAAACAAAAATATTTTTCTGAAATATATACATGCATGTGTGTGTATTTATATATACATAATAAATATGCACAGCACACATACATATATTATGTAAACAAAAACATTTTGGATGCGATTAATTTTGACAGCACTAATAATATATATATATATATATATATGCACTGTTTTGTTTAGTTATTTACACTTGAGGACCCATTTACAAGAATGAGTTACCGCTCTGGGATAATTTAAAGGTCATGTGCACTTGTGTAAATGCGAGTCATAACTGTGCTTGTCTACCTGTGTCATAGTTGACAGGATTAAAATAAAACACACCTGCCTCCTATGATTCACTTCTGACCCATCAGGTAAAACATCCATACATCCCTCCATCATCTTTCTCACTCTGTCTCTCATAACCCCACATTGTGACCAGCACAGACTCATTTTAAACAGGCCACATTACTTGCCCCGTGAAAGAGTGGACTGGTTGTGATAATGAGGACGGATTATACGAGTATGGAATGGTGTCGTGGCAGCAGAGTGTTTGCTAAAGCACTTATTTATGCTGGGAAACAGTGTGTGTGGGACTAATCAAGGTGTAAATGTGATGAGTCACTATCCCGTAGGGCAGAGCGCACTGTTGGGTTTAAAACGTTTGATGGAGAAATAATTACACCACCGATGTGTGTGTGTATGCAGTATACATTTATTAATGAAAAATGGCTTTGTACAGCAGTGGGCAGATTCTCGTGATGCTGTACGACCTGCTTTGACGCACATTCTGAAGTGCTTGCGGTTTCTGAATGTTTTTTTTTTCCCACATTGGCCTGTAGTTCTCAAACCGCAGTCTCTTTTATGGATAATATACTGTTAGATATGTCGGATGACCTAAAAAATGTTCATCAACTGGTTTTATTAAAGTTATCATTATGTAATAATTTAAAGCAACAAAATTAATTTTTAAAATCAACAACTCATTATCTGATGTATTTGTCAGTGAAATGAGGAAAAAATGTTGGGCGGCACTTGTAAGGAATTGATTAGACTGGGAAAAGATGATGTTAGATGTAAGAATGGAGCTTATATACACATATATATATATATATATAGTAGTATTATTTAATTGGTATTCATTATTAATTCAAAATTATTAACTGGTCTGAAGCCATTTTTTTTTTCTATGACATGCTGCATTAAAAGGTATCAAATAAGATACATCATGCTTTCGAGAAAAGCTTATTTGTACATCCCTCAGTTATCATAGTATTGCATTGCATTATATGTTTTACCCCCATAATTAAAACTACAGAGATTTAATCATAAAATTATACATTTAAATATGGAGATATAGAGTGATAACTGTTATTTATATGCATTTAATGTAAGTAGTCTGCCATACTGTTATAAAAAAATCGAATTGTTTTGCATTTCAAGCTATCAGAATTTCATCTTACATTTTGGTCATATAAATAACTGCACTAAATTGCATATTTTAGCTCAATTTGGGCCTCTAAATAAAATTGAGGTGTTTTTTCTTCCTCGAATGCGAGCTCATACCTGATGTATCAAATATGATACAAAACAACACACATGCAATCTTTTTTCTTTTTTTCGTCAAGGTAACGATTAGAAAACTGCTCCATTTAAAAAAAAAAAAATGAGAAGAGGTTTATTAGTGTTAAAAGGTCAGATGAGGTTAAAATATAATAATATAAACATTTTCGCTTCTTGCAGACTAATCACTATAAAGAAGCATCACACCGCCTCTCTAACAGATCCAGCAGTGAGAAACACTCACGTGGCTGTACAGACTAATCACTTCTGGGCCACGTCATTGCAGAGCTCACTCCAGCCAAGCCACCAAAGAGGATAGGTGTTTCTGTTCGCCCACCCGCATTCGCAGAGACGAAAACATTTAGCAGTCCTTTTTGGCGGCAGCACTCGGCTAGTAAAAAAGAAATCGATAACAGAGAGAAACATGTTGAGCGAATAACCAAGATAGAGAGCATGCTCAAAGCAGGTTGTTACATAAATAGGAGCCCTTGTCATTCTCTTTTTAAAATCAGGCCGAGGAGGCAACGGGACGGGAGGGGTGATGTCATCACTGGTAGTGATGGGCAATCATGCAGTCCATTCATTTTTGTGGGTTTCTGTGTATGTTTGTGTGCAAGAGCGAGTTTCTGTCTTCTGCGTGCCACTTCCTGGGATTGAATAGAAAAGGAAGTGGAGTGACAGGGTGCAAAGAACAACGCCTCCATGGTGGGCTTTTCACACACACACACCAGAGAGCAGGACTCACATGTGTGTTTGTGTATTCACTGAATTGGCAGGAGTCCCTTCAGCTCTGCCCTGTTTTTGCTGGGTGTTTGTGTCTGGATGAGATGTTGATACACTGCCCTCTTCTGTTTGCTTTCAGAACTGCAGAGAAATGTACAACACCTGGTTTTCTAATTGGATCTTCTGGTAAGTTGCACTATCAGTGATTACAATCGACATAACTGATAAGACCAGTGTTTTAGGGATGGGTTTATGACCAGGTTCACATGAAGTCTCTGCCCACAGAATGTTATTTACGTAGAATTGTGACGTCTGTTAAGACAGAAGTATTCAAATATTTTGACCCCCAAATATGAAACATATTTTTGAAAGGTTTAAACAAAGACTATTTTGTACTATGTGAGAAAAAGAGATGCTATATTTTAAAAAGTTTGAAGTCGTCAAATTACCTTCAAAATAGTGTTTTATATAATAAATTACAAAACTGTACTAAAACTATATATATATATATATATATATATA
>NW_015548264.1:2119458-2121472 GCF_001515605.1 Sinocyclocheilus anshuiensis
GTGTGTGTGTGTGTGTGTGCATATGTGAGATAATGATTTATTGGCTAAGCCTACATTTTACCATGTTTATCATGTACCATATCCATTCCCCAGAATTCTGCAGCTATTCCCCTAAATCAGCACAAAAAAAGGTGAAAATATCTGAATATTTCTAGGCCTATATGACTAATAATTTTTCTCCTCTCCTTCAGGAAAAAAACAAATCTTTAAAAGCGGTGTAAGAATTTTTTTTTTTTACCTCTAGTGGCACTAAATGGAATTGCAGAGGTAATCGTTATTTCCAAATATACTTCTGAAATGCTTCCTCCGTCAGCCACTGTCCTGTTCCAAACTCATGCCACTAGCTGTGGTTTACAGAGAGGCATCTCAAAGTTTTCTAACTGGCTAACCTCAGTGGACCATAGTCACATTGTTATGTGCCATAGTGCTGCTATGGAGACAGTTGTGATTTCTCAGGACAGCCATTTCAGTAATATCTAGCTGTAGAAAAAAATCTGAATTGCTTACAGGACCTTTAATAAGCTTTGCCGGCTGCTAGTGTTGTGCTATTTTAAATAGTGTATGTTATACAAGATTATATTTTCTATCCAATTAAACTGACAAATCGGAACACCAAAGCTAGCGCCGGTTAACAGAAGACGGTTAACTGTCACTTCGTGTGAAAATCAAGGCTGCATTTCTCTCCTCTTATCCATGCTGAGTTACTTAGGCCATTAAATCAGGCACCTCCTGTGGGTTCCAAGGTGCGAGAAACCGATAATAAGGTGTGTAATAATACACGGTAAGCCAAATATGTGTGGGCTTCTTAGCATTCAGAGGAGACCTTATGCAGGCTGGAAAAAGAAAGAAAGAAAGAATGACAGTAGTGTACAGCATATTGCATATTGCTAAATCTTGATTATTCTTGGTGAGAAATAGAAGGAAATAACAGACATGCCTCCAGCACAAACAGTCAACATATTTCTTAGCCTAAATATAGCTGTTAACCCTAAGGTTTTAAGACGACAGTTCACCTAAAATGAATAATCTGTCATCATTTTCTCATCCTCATGTTGTCCAAACCTATAACTTACTTTCTTCTGGGGAACAGAAAGATGATATTTTGAAAAAAGTTTCAGTCTGTACAAGTCACAGAAATGTCTTTTGTGTTCCACAAGTCATGCAGGTTTGGAGTGACGTAATTGTGAGTAATTTAAATTTTAGGTTAACTGTCTCCAAGTATCTCATCAGGTTCCTCTTGATTGACTCTAATATGCTGCCAGTTACAGTATTAGTATGACTGATCAGTTTTAAAGGTGCAGTGTGTAATAATGACAGCTTGTGGTTGAAATGGGTACTGCAGCCTAAATTCAAAATATTGTTTCGACGAGCCTTACCCTAAACCATTGAGTTGATTCATCTGCGTTTTAATATGCATGTGGTCATAGAGCTTTTTAGATGCTGAGGCTTTTTAGGTCATGTCGAATCTGTGTTTTGCTGTATTTTCTGCAAACTGGCAACCCAGGCTATTGAAATATTATTGGGTAAACTGTAATTGGGCGTAATCTAAGACCAAAACAAAAGCAGACATTCTGACACGGAATGCACATTTTCAAAGTAGAATACCTGGCTATAGCATGGTTTTTCGAAGAAACAAGTATGTTAACTTAGCATGTTTCCTGAATATCTGCAAATGTATTATGGTGTTTTTATCCTTTAGTACAGTCAAAAAAAATTACATACATCACCTTTAACATTAATCAGCACTGCATCTGTGGTTTTAGTTAAACCGCTTTTGTTAATTCAAATAAAGCTGAATTAAAAAGATTTATATCATTTATATAATATATAATATTTGATGAAAAACAAATGTAAAACAAATTAGAATAAAGAACTGGAATAAAGTTGAAGTACTAAAATTACTAAAACTGTAATAAATGAAAGCTTAATACAGCAGATAGCTTATAAAAATGACAAAAGCAACAAACTTACCAAAATGAAAAATAAAGTAAAAACTGAAAATATAAAAATAAAC